>NW_026261394.1:29861-106855 GCF_024610275.1 Lodderomyces theae | reverse complement strand
GCATAGGCAAATATAGACCCAGTTTTATTGAAAGCAGTGGACAAAACAGTACCTGTTTACCTTCCTGGTCTTGCTCTATGGCTCAAGAGTCCTGGCGTAATAACTGACTGGTTACCGATGAATAGTTCCTTGGCTTTTACGATAGGGATTAAGTAACTATATGTGAATAAGTGTGATCGATTATACACAGCATAGCTAAGATGAATGGTACAACTCATTTCTTTTGCTCAGTCCCCTTGGGCCACCTTCTTGCTGGCTTTATCTCATCTGGCATGTACCCCGGCACTTTAATCCCCCAATTTCTCTCCAAACTCAACTGCACATCTCTCATATCAACCTTGTCCAATTTACGATGTTTGGCCAAGTTACAAGAAAATCCCATCACACTAGACACAAATTCATCAGCCAAGTCCAAAAATAACTCCTCAACATCGTTATCAATAGTTGGCTTGGTGTCACCTTGATCCACTGATAGGTTTGTAACTAGTTCGTTTAATTTCCGCTTGGTGAGGACTCGGCCACCGTTATCGGGGATGTTTACTGGAGCGACCGCCTGCAGGTTATTACTAAATTCTTTAAGTGAGTTGACGAGAGTTGCTGAGGATGTGGTGTTTGCCACGGTGGTGGAGCTGGTGGAAGCCTGTGGTTTCTTTGTGGATGTTGACGCCTTGGTTGTGGTTGATGGCTTTGACACTGTGGGTGGTTTTGTTGATGAGGGCGATGTAGATGGTTTCGTTTCGTTTGTCGCTGGTGAAGGCAATTTCTTGTTGGTTGCTGCAGCGGTAGTTAAGGCAGGCGCAGGTGGCGGAGGCGTTTGATTTGTCAGGATCGGCTGCTGACTAGGGGTTGTGATATTTGTAGGTACGTTGGTTATAGTCCTCTCATTTACCGACGCTTGTGGCTGACTAGTTGATGCAGATCCGTCCGCAGCCACAGCAGTCATCGCCGTCGTCCCCGCCGAGGTAGCAGTTGGAGGACGTGGACTCGGTACTGGAGTGGAATTCGCTGTTAGTCTTCCAGAATCCATCAATACTTTTCTCATGTACAATGCCCCTTTGTGGTATTGCTGCAACTGAATACGACTTTCGGTTAATGTTCGTTCAAGAGCCTGTATCCTTGCAGGATCAGTCTCTTTTTCCTTTACCGCTGTCAAAGATTGTACTTTTTCTGCCAAATCTTTCAAAACACTCTTGACTTGATTGTACTTTTCAATTGTAATCTTTTGTGCATCTGGAGAACTTGAGCTTGGTCTTTGAGGTGCCGGTGATTGAATTTGCGGTGCCTGACTACTCCTCACTGCACTATCACTTGTTATTTGCTGTTGATTTGTGGGGGGTAGTTGCTGAGTAGGTACTGCCGTAGATGTTGAAGGAGAGCCAGCAATGGGTGCTAGATTCGACGACGGTTGGGCATTGACTACCTGTCCAGGCAGAACTTTGCTTTGCTGTGTTTGCGACTGGCTTGCAGCCGTAATGTTTCCCAGCTCAATGGCCTGACGCTGTTTCTGCTGGTCATGATAGATCTTCAACACTCTCTTGATCTTGTCCACTTTCGACAAATGTTCTTTAACCTTGATTGGGTCGGTTTCAATTTTGCTTGCATTGAATTCCTCATGCAACTTGTTCAACAAAACTTTCACCCTTTGTGGATTCAACTCGGCCTCGGGTGTGGGAGTTGAATTCTTGGGAATATTATGGCTGTTTGATCCCTCCATGGTTGTGGGAAGAGGTATGGTAAGCTTGTTGCGTTACAAAAGTTGCATTCTTTGTTCTTGTTGTTGTTGTTGTTGTTGCTGCTGTTGTTTTTTTTTTTCATTTAGAGGGTCGTGTGAGAGGGCGAAAACAATGAGGTTGAAGAAAGGATTATCTATGTACAATCATAAACAAACAGCTTTCTCGATAATTTGCACTATGTCGTCCTTATCCCCTGTTGCACCAACCTTTGATAACCGCGAATCCATATAACTATCTAATAACTTTCTTACTTGCTTGATTAGGACTCCATTTTTGCACCATGTTCGTACTGGAAGCCACTTGTCAAGGATGATACCATTGGAAGGAGAGCCGCTAGTGGGGTGTAAATCGTAGTCGAAACTTCCCCCAAAGAGCAAAGTAGTCAATGTGTTTGACGGGGTGATTCCATTAATGTACAACTTATTCGAGAAATGAGATGATCTGTAAGCAATGAATGTGTGTTTCGATGATGGGAGTGGTTTGTTAAGTGGAATAACTTGCCTAGCCTTGTCTAGGTCAATCGATCCATCTTCCCGAGTGAATTGTGACTCGAGTTCGTCGTCAATTTCAAATCCGGTGGAGTTTTTACCAAACATGATTGACGAAGGATGTATAAACACTCGAGTGGCAGCTAGTGGTGAATCTTGAACGTTGGGACTTTCCTTTTTCACCCAATACTTTGTTAATCGGGCGTCTGCGTCTGCCTCAATAGCTCCCTGTGACGACTTTAAAAACTTTTTTGGAGGGTATTGAACTCGAGCCACGTTTGGATAAAATGAACCAACGACAATAGCGCGGATCATGTTATAGTTTGGTTTTGCAATATTTTTTGGCACTGTTGGCAGTGTTGTGAACCCCATTTCGGACAACAACTGGTAGTATTGCTGTCTTGTTGACGAAATGTCACGAAGAGCATTGTACGATAAGCAATTCTCTGTCATGAACTTCTTGGTTGGGGAGTCCAAATAGGCAAAGTAGATATTTGCCATTGCAACAAAATCTCCCTGGTTATCACTGAAGCTCTCTGTGATGGTTTTGATCTTGTCTCTGTTTTCCATGGAATGGGCAAATATACTACCAACTGAACTTATAGCAGCCAAAGCTGAACAAAAGTCTAGGCATCCAAAAATACAGCCCAATAATAGAAGCTTTCCGGTATGGGGGTCCGTTGGTAAGTATGACAAGTACTGACCCAACGTTGTTAGTTTTTCGCCTTCAAGAGCGCCGACATCTTGTAAAAAGGTCTTTGCAGATAGCAACGCGGACTGGTCGGGGGAGTCAAGTCCACTGGCGATAAAATTTTCAACGTTTTTCACCCCCATTGACTTTACAATCAAGTACAAGTTTTCTAAACGGACGCGCATGATTTCAGGTATTGGCTGGAGAAGCATCGAGTTTTCAGTATCTTTAGTGTATAAATGGTAACAAGTACCATCAGTAACACGACCTGAACGACCTCTTCTTTGTTTGATCTCCGCTTGAGAACACCACTCCTCAACCAACTTGGTAGAGTTCAAAGTTGTGTCAAAAAACATCGACTTGGACCGACCGGAGTCAATGACAACCACACAATCAGGTATTGTAATTGAAGTCTCGGCTATATTTGTAGACACAACCACTTTCCTCTGCCCACGACTTGACTGGAAAACCTTTTTTTGTTCTTGTGATGATAGGGACGAGTGGAGGGGAAGAGTCCAGAAGTCGCCTAAACTGTTTATTGCCTTGATTGCACGGTTTATTTCTGGGACACCAGGCAAAAAAATCAATATCGACCCTGCATTTTCCCTCAGTGACAATTTCTTGTCGACATGTAACACTAGCTGTGCAAGTAAGTCATAGTTGATGTTTCCACTTTTGAAAAATGGAGAGTCGGCACGTGGCTTCACAACTTCTCCGCCTACCTCCATAGAATAGTCTAATTCGATTAAAATATCATCCAAGTAAAAATCCGTTATGGGGAAAGTTCTTCCCTCCACATGCTTATGAACCAATGGCTTCCTGAAAAACTCATTGAACTTGTCAACTTTTATGGTTGCAGACATGAGTACTACTCTCAATTTTGGGAATTTTTTCAATATATCCCTCAATATTATGAGTAGGAAGTCGCTGTCGACAGACCTTTCGTGTACCTCATCAATGAAAATATACCCAAGGTTATCGAAAATGGCATGATCTTCGTCTTTGGTGATGTTTTGGAGCATACGAAGTAAAATACCGGTGGTAAGGAAAGTTAGTCTCGTCGTTGGACCGATTTTGTTCTCGCCTCTGATCATGTACCCAGTTTCTTGGCCCAATTTGTCGCCTCTTTCTTCACTAATACGAGAAGCTAACCCAAGGGCAGATATACGTCTTGGTTGTGTACAAAAGACGGTTGTTGAAAAATCCCCTTTTGAATTCAAATCGTCAAGGATGTATTGGACAATCTGAGTCGACTTACCCGATCCTGTCTCACCTGTAATAAGCGTGATTTTGTTTTCATTTATAGCTTTTACAATCTCCAGCGCTTTTTTCGATACGGGAAGTTTTCCTCTTTCAATCAAGGATTCCTGTAATGTGGCTGCTCTATTTTGATATGAGAGCTTTATGTTATCCTCGTTTTGTCTCACCCTCCTTCTTGTTTTTGACTCCTTCTCAACCCCCACTGCTTCATTTGTTATTCTTGTGTCTTTTTGGTACGTCACAAGTGGTCCAGGATTGTTAATGACCTTGATCATGTTCTCCTCTAGCCATTCAATTATCGAAAAAATCATGCACTCTCCAACGTGTAAAGTGTCTAGAAGACTTTTTACAATGGACAACTTTACATAATTGGCTAGGTTGTGTTTTTCTGCCACCACGAGTTGTATGCCGGGTATTTCATTAGGATAGTTGGTGCTCTTCATAATTTTCAAATCAATTACTCTTTCACCAACACCAATGGGGTTCAACGGGACTGAAATTATTCTTTTGTCTAAAAGTGTTGCTTCTCTGGTAGACTTTATAGCCTCAACCTCTTGATCCCAAATATCCTGGCTTTGGTCTTCTACTGAAACTCCTTCCGCCTTGTTGGCTAGAAGTTTTGTAAGTTGAACAGCCGTTTCAACTTCATCCTCGCCGGTCTCTTTGTAAACACGCACAATTTCATCCTCATCAAATCCAGAATTTCTGAGTCTCTTCAAAACCAACTCTGTTTTCAAGTTTTGTGAAACTGTAAGCAGGACTTGGGAGTCCTTACTTGACTTGGCAAAAAGCACTGGCAAGTCGTCTTCAGGAATATGAAAAATCAACCACTCAAGAGCATCAACAAATTCAGACGTGTATTGAAGAGCCTCTTTTACGTGGCTCTCTCGAAATCCCAATCCAGCCAATTTCTTCACAACTGTGTCCAGCTGATTTACTTCTTTCCTATGTTCCACGCTGTCCCATTCTAAGTGTTTCTGTACCGACTTTTCGATTTCAACTCGCATATCAGAAGGAATATCCATCAATGGAGCATGTTCCCATGCGCCTCTAGGTATGGAGTCCTTTGGGGATGGCAGTGCAACTGGCGAGGCTGATTTTTGTCCAATGTTCACAACGGGCTTGTGGGTCCTTAAGTTCTGGTTCTGTCTTGCAGTGTGCTCTTTCTCTTTCTCAGCTTTTGCTTTTTGTTGCTCCATGACAACAGAGAAGGGATCGGTATTGTATTTCTTGTCATGAAGTGTTTTATCGTCTTTCAATAATTGTAATCTCTCGCTTTCCAACTCTGTCCAATAATCTCTGAAGATTATCGGGAGCAACATCTTCATGTTTTTGATGTAGTTGATTCTATGTAAAACAAACGTTGCAACCATGTGTCTGGCTTCATTACTGGTTTCTCTCGGAGAATAAGTAGGTATATACTTCACGGTAATGACTTCTCTTGTTTTCGGATTTTCCCAAGACAATGTCACCACTCCAACATAGCCGTTGGATTTCCTCATCATATCATATTGGCATTTGTTCCATTTTTGTTTTTGGCAGTGTTCATTTAGTAGAGTAACGGGTAGTTTGCCTGTCCATCCAAAATTTTCACCAACCACTAAACCACGAGACGGTTTCTTTCGATCTTCCGGTGGCGATTCTTTGCTTGTCTTTTTCTTCAGTGTTGGCTCTGCTACTGTAGTCTTGGGTTTGTTCTTAGCCATCTCCAAGGAGTTGTTCGTGAGTTTAGCGTATTTTTTTTATTTTTTTTTTTTTTCTTTTCATGCAAATTCCATTGAAAAATTATGCTGCGAAAGAGGTGAAAGGATGTGACAATTAGGCTTGGGTCGAATGACTTGTGTGAGAAGCTGTGGTCGTCTGTTTTGTATCCAGGACGTCAATTCGGAGTAGATTTTATTGAAAAGAGGAAATATTGTGATACTATGCTTTGCCATTGGCACTGTTTTGACTAAGAATGACAACCACAGAAAATCTATGTTGAATACACACATATCAAAGAGCCAAGTGGTATTACTGCTTAACATGAGATAATGTTAGACCCGAAAACGCTTCGACGGAAGCACGAGAGTTCAAAAATGATAGTTCTGAACTGACTCGAAAAAAAAAATGTGAGATAGACAGGACTCGAACCTGCGACCGTTGGATAGTTCACGTACATGATTGGAATCCAAAACTCTACCAGCTGAGCTACTACCCCTTTTACACAGAACTTGGCCGTGTTTTAATGTTTATATTATGCAAAGTATTAGGAGAATTTGAAAAGTTGTATGTCCTTTATTCACAGATTGATCTCAGAGAAGCTATTTATTGCTTCTCTGATATTGATGGTGTATTTGGATAAACACTCACAAATTGAAAACATCGGGAGCTATTTGCAGATCTATTGTAGCAAATGTACAAAGTATGAAGAAAGACTTAATTGAATACACACATTCTGACTCCGACATCTACACCGTGTTTCTCTACTTTATAATGCTAGAGATTTTGGCTTACTTGTCCAATATCCAAGACTTTTTTAAGGAAATTACATTACACATCATATTGCAACCGTTCCCTTCTCGTCCATTTAAACGGGAAGGAGAGAAATTGGTGGGTTGTAAGATTTTATGGGGAAAACAAAGTGTCAAGTCAAAGATTGCTTAGAGTACTCATTCTCTTTTTCTATGGAAATAGCAACTCAATTTGGAGCCTGGATTTTTTTTTTTGCAACAAAATCAACACAAATTTTAATCTTTAGTACAAACACAATGGAAAGTTGTTACCCAAAATTGATAAGTTGATAATCATCACAGAGATGTTTGACTTTTAGGAATTTTTAGATTGCAAGAACTGTCGAAATTTTGATCTCGATACACTCCATTAAGGTCACTACTCGGCAACCAGTTAATGACAAACAAGGGGACTTAGATAATCTCTGAAATGTAACACAGTACGAATACGTGTCTGCAGGTGGCTAATGCCTTGAAGTGCAATGACAGTCTACAGCACAGTGGTTTAAATCGGCTGGTAACGCATACCCAAAAGCCGCAACACAAAAACAAAAATAGCTCAAAATTAGAGTTGCTGCAGAATACCAGAAATTCTAAATTTACGAAGTGTTTGCGATGGTAGACAATAGGGTTAAATGGTCGCAACGGCCGTGACATGTAACGGTGGAGACCAAAGGAGACGAAGGAAGGCAACACTTGTCGAGAACGCTTAGAGATTGTTACTGAATAGGCGACAGTTGATGATTGAGATTCATGATCGTGTCCACGTACAGTCTGTGTTGGCTAAAGAAGATGCTACGGAGAATCATGGGAGGATACCAATATCAATCGTGCAGAAAAAGATTGGAGTCGTGTTGTAAAATTCAAGAACATGTTCTTGCTTTTATTTATTGGCATTGGGATTTGTTGGTGGAGGAATTCTTTTTATCACTGAATAGTGTTTATCAGTGCTACAAGCTGTGCTCTCTATTAATCTTAGGTATGAGTCTACTGTATGGGAACGCTCCCCTCGACACCGTGTTTACACTTTTCATTTACTCCAGTAATTCTTGGACAGTACATGCGACACGGCAGCCCAACCATTTCTGATCAAGCTTGGAAGTGGCAGGCCACCATTCCTTCTCATTATGCGAGCCAGTCACAATCAGACCACAAATGCACTTGCTACATGAAATAGGAGCTAAATACACGGCATTGTTATTGTCAGTTAATTGCCGAAAATATATGTCTTTGTGATACACCATAGTCGGCTAAAAAAAGGTTTGCCTAAAGTCTGAAAAGTAGAGCTTATTAAGGCTTATTTCCGAGAGCTTTGAAGCGCCTATTACCGATGGAGGTCACCACCATAGAATAGTCGACACATTGTACACCTTCAAATACACACCCTACAATAGGCCTTTTCCATTCACATTGGTTGAACTCATTAAAATCACACGTAAATCTATAAACACCTGAATGTAGAAGTAAAATAACACAATAGAACAAGAAAAAAAATCCTCGATAAACGGATTACAAAAAATAAAAGCAAACTTGGGGTAGCAGTATCCAACATGTCCCAGCACTTGAACAGAGCCTAAATTGCAAACGGCTAGTCCACTATCTTTCCCCAAAAAATGGCTTGTTATTCATAAACGAGTCTTCGTAAGCACCAATCAAAACTTCAAATGCTCCAGGGCCATGCATACTTAGTGGACCCCGGCAAATCTCACTGTAAAAACCTTCGTCTATTGCTGTATCCGACTGATCATTCGTCGTGGGAGATAAGTCGAATGAAGGCTGCAGTGGTACTCCTTCACCAATTGCATCGTAATACTTGTCAAGCTCTGTGGGCCCATTAGCAAGTGGTGTGATTGCAGATAAAGACTGTGATCCGGGTGGCATGTGATTCACTGTACCTGTAGGAGAGGCCTCGGAGCTGCTGCTTCTCTTGTTAAGTTCAAGCGATGTCTGACGAGTATGATGAGACGATTTGTGGTTGTGATGGTGACTGAATATACAGCCTTTCAATTTGTTGTGTTGAGTTTGTGAAAGCGTTGAGGAGGACCTCCGAAGAGCGGACTTTGCAGTGGCGCTATTGGGGGTGAAGATTGATGATGGCGGGGTGGACGAAGACAAAGAATTTGGCGCTGAAGACAAAGTGTGTGCTTCGTACTTATTATTCAACGATGTGACCGAAGAGTTTTTGCTTATTGATTGATTGCGGTAGTTTGTGTTGGAGAACAATGAAGCAGTAAGGGGAATGTGGCTGTGGCCATCGTATTCGACGCTTCGTTGACGCTTCTGTTCTTGGGTTTCGTGAATGGACTGTGGTGAATCACTCTCTACCTCAGACAACAATGGATCATTTGACATCCAACGCTCATCGTTATTGAAGTTGAAGTTACTTGAAAAGCTACGCACTGAAGCAGGAGACACCGGCTCCTCCTTGATCTTTTTCGTTACAAGGGACTTTGCTGATGAGGCTGAGTTTGATCTATTGATCAGTTTCATAGCTGGCGAGGAATGTCTTTCTAGTGAATTGGCTTCATTCATTGCAAGCTTTTCTGACTTGTGTTCAGCAAATGACTTTGAAGCAGATTGCAAGTTGTCTCCATTGTAATTAGCAGCAATAAATGCACCTTCTTCCCATTCAATTGGCACGTTCTTCAACATTCCACGCTGATCAATCAAATACGACACAACCTTGTTGATGGGAATGGTGCCTGCTATTCCAGATTCTTCATTTGATTCTGGCGAGGATGCATCGTCATCAGGAGCCTCCGTCTTTATGTGTAGCTTCTCCTCTTCTTCCTTCACAATCTCATCAATAAAAGACAAGTGAGGTCTAGAAAACTCGATTAAAGTCTCAAACAGCTTTGACAAGATGTCCAACCTTGTTTCCAACAACTCGATGTATCCCGGTGGGTGGATCTTTTCCTTAACCCTCCTTTTCTCTGAAAACACACAGATCTTATTGTCAAGCAAGCACCGATTGCAAGGCTTTTTACCGTCACACTTGGTCTTCTTGATGCGACAAGAGTCGCAAGCCTTACCGACTCTCTTCTTTTTAACGGGACAGTGTTGTGGAATATTTGAGGATAGCATTCTCTCCGGCTAAACAAATAAAAAAAAAAAATAAAAAAAAAAGAAAAAAATAGGGTATCACGGGGTTAAGGGATTGGTAGACCCGAGTTATGAAGACACAACCGTATGATTTCAACTCAAATGGAAAACTCGTTTTCAAAGTGATGAAGTGAGTAGCCGTATTGTTTCAAGGACACTTTTTTTTTCACTGGTGATACTCCAGTGTATATTTATAGGTGTGGAGTTTGTTTTTCTTTGAAAGCCCGTGGTCTGTTATTTGCAGCGCTGGATGCGTTTGGTTATTGGTTTTGTGCACTTTTTGGATATAAAGTCGGTTATAAATTATTACTAATTATAAACCGCACACTCACAGACACTGTTAATGTAATTTAGTTTAGTTATCTAACCTCGTCTTGTACTTAGATATCCCTTTTTTTAAACACTGACGCAGAAAATATATTGGCTCAAGAATTTGGATGTGAATGACCCGATTTGTTTTAGGTTCGTGCAAATTACAAATAAACTAATCTCCGGTACAGACTTTAGAAGTGGTGGAGTTCCGAATTTGGACTAGTTTCGAATCTTGTTTTGAATTTTATTTTGTACTTTAGTGGTGGTGGTGGTATCTTTGAATTATTTGGTGAGATTTGTTGTTGGCTTTTGTCAATAGCAGTTGTAATATTAAGACACAAACTATGGCAAATTTCGTGGGTAACTTGACCAGTATTTATAACATTTTCAAACAACACTCTTCTTTGTACTTCCCTGTATTAAAGTCGCATAGCAATAGAAACCGAGTGTTACCAAAGTGGATTATTGTATGTACCACTCAATGTTGATTTCCTGTAGTGTGGTTTGAAGCTCTTCCAAAACTTCTTTTCATTCAGAAGTATATATGCAGAAGCTCTTCAATTGCCACTACTTTTGTGTAGAATAGTTTATGCGACAGCGTTTATTGTTAAACCACCACCATACTAGGCTCACGCAAATCCTGTATATATACATATAAGCCTTAGTAGCAATAAAAAACGTTCACACAGACTGCGCGTAAAAGTCGTGGTTAACGTATGATTAGATAATTTGTGGACTTCTCTCCGCTCTGTTGCATAATCTGCTTTTTACTTTTGATGACAGTTGAATTGCTAAGCAATTTAAATTTCGGCAGAGATTGAAAGACGATCTGCTCTAGAACCCAGAAACGAGGAACTTCTTGGCAATCAGAGCTACGAGGCGAGCTCGGTTTTTCTCTGTACTACTTGGTTTGTATCCGATCAGGCTACATAAATAGAGCGTTAATTGATTTGGGCGTGGGTGTGGATAAATGATAGTACCGTCCCTCTTCCTGCAAGCTCCAATTGTTTTCGCTCCTCTGATAAGTAGGGAGAGTTTTTCCCTTGAAATGCAGTAACCGCAAAGAGCTTTTTGGTGTTGCTACACAGAACTCGATATTCTCGATTGTTCTAGACTGAAAAGAAAACACCGTGACAATCCCAGATTTTGTGTACATTGGGTAATTCTTTAGTAATTGCGCATAACACAGCTTTACAATTCCAAATTAGACCTTTTCTCTTTGTCCACGATACTCAAGTATAGAGTTTCGCGCTGTTTAGTAATTACAACCTTTCATGATATTGACCGCAACGCAAGCAACCTTAAGCGAGACAAGAGTAACGTTATCACAGTCCGTGATTCTGCGGATATCTTCATTGTAAGCATAGCGTGATTTTTTTTTTTTCTTTTTCTGGTGCAGAGAGCTCAGTCCGGTCTGTTGCATTGGCACAGTTATGAGTTGCAACCATTGCATAATTAGGAAGCTCACGAAATTGTATCTCCTTTTTATACAGGGGACACAAACCAATAGTGAACACCTCAACCGGACGATAATTGTATAACACACACTCGGGACGTTGCAATTTTTCTCCACTTAAAGGGAGCCGATTTGCAACTCTATCTTGTACTACGCAGCCCACTCTCGTGAGAAAGCCCGTATAGGAAAGTTTGCAGTTTATTCTTGGCAAAGGTGCTATCTTCTCTACCTGCACAGTGTATTGGTTTTCTATTCCACATTTGCGTTCTCTTAATTGCAATTACGAACTTTTTCTTGGAGTGGAACTTCGCTGATTACACAAAGAGACGCTAATGGTGGGTGGCATCCTCCGAAATTCAGTCTCTCTTCCCTCCAAGTTTATTTCCAAGGAAAATCTTATTCTGATTGTGAAGTACTTCGTGCAGGATGCCACTGCCTCAATCAGGATACAGATTTCGTCTGAAGAAAAATACCTTGCTGGTAGGGGAGGAATCTCTCTAGAAGAAGTCATTGAGGCAAGAGGTTTTGCCACCATGATATGAGTTGCCTCTGCCTCTCTGCTATACTTCCTTGTTGAAAAGATTGGGCCCCACAGTTTTTGCTGCATTGTCTAAGCTTAGAATATCTCAAAATAAAACTCAGGCGTAACATGTTGCTGTCGTGTCCCTGTGACAACGCAACGTTTTTTAAACCTTTCTTACACAAAGCTCTAAGTGTCTGCACAGCGTTAGTTTGAATAAAGGAGGGAAAGAGTGAGCTACATTCCTTGCCAGGGTCTAATCAAGTTTAGTAAGTATAGTTGGAAGATCAACTAGCCAGGGTAGCCCACCGGAGACTACAACATCTTGCCTAAACTTAAAGTCCCGAAAAGAGATACCAATTAGAACGCAATCTTCAAAAACCCCTCATATACAGCAGAACGTTTTCACGTTTCAAGAATAGCACAATTCGGTTGTTATTGTTTCTCCCATCCTCTTTGAGCACAGGCAGAAAGGGTCATTTTATTGGAGCCGCTGTATATGCTCTGCCACTATGCACGCATTATAATAGCAATGCCGAACGCATATTGAACGAGGTGTACCCTTGACATGGGAAGGACAAAATTGTCATTGGTGCTTTGTAATTTGGAAGCCAGCCACGAGGCAAACATTCTTTCATGTTACAATCCAGCCAAACATGCAAATGCACAAAGCACAATTTGGTATGCCCACTTCCATATGTGTAATGGAATCTAAAAGGAGGACTAAATTGAAGATTACAAAACTCTTTTGTACTACAGAGAACAAAACTCATATCATCAGAATCGGAGAAGCAATCAAAGTATGTAAACTTATCCATTTACAATTTAAACGGAGATAAAGGATGCCGTGACACCACTTTTCTGGAAGTATCACAACACTAATGGATGCCATTAATGCACGGTCTATATTACAGCAGGAACACGTAATTTACTGGTGCGTGTGCAATCGATGCAGCTGGAATTCTTTTTTCACATTCAAGTCTTGCTCACTGATCCCGCATCTGTTCAAAGTCTCACTTCTCGTTGATAAGCTCTCAAACATACAGAAGACTTCCGTGCGTATGTTTTTCTGCACGATGTAGCGGCAATCGCTACTCTTAAGAGCAGGGTGTCGTTTTTGTTACCTGAAGGGAAGTTTTTCTATGACCTTTCTGTAACAACCGAGACAGAATTTCTGTGTTATTTTTGCTTGTACTTTGAGAAAACTGGGCGGGAGCAACTGACAACCAGTTACAATTGCAAACATTTTTCAAAAACGGATCAACTTTGTGTCAGTTTTGTATCACAGCACTTTTATTTGTTCTATCAATTAAAGTTTTTTGTGTGTATTCAAGGACTTGCCCACATAGGGAATATTGTATCAGATGGTTCTTTGGACAGTACAAGGGCAGACGCAATAAAAAAAAAGAACAAAACAAAACAAAACATTGCACTGTATCTGTGCAACGGATGTTTGAATAACGTGAAGGGAATTTTACACTGTTGAGTTTGTGAGACATTTACTTTTTTGGGGGCGTATTCCGGTATGTTATAGACATTTTGACATTACACATCTTTTGTGTACAAAGCGTTTTTAAGCGAACGAAATGTGACTACATTCCAGATACTTCTATGGCTGGCTGTTGGAGATACACAGGTTTGCATGCAAAAGGTATGAAGAGGGCTGGGTCGCAATTGGGCGGTATCAATTTGTGTGCATTGAAGACGTTGTGTAGGTCTGAGTAGCTGCCACGTTGGTGCAATTACTACAAGAAGCGAGTTTTAAAAACAGCTAGAAAAAAAAGCCTGAGCTGGGTAACCATAGAATGCAGTCTTCAATGAAAAGCTAAACATTTTAGACACTGGTTAACACAACTTCTCCTAAAACTGCACACACTCAGTGCTCCAATAAGGGGCCAACTTCTAGACACAACAAAGAAATATAGGCGTTTCTCGTAAATAAAAACTGACCAGTAAGCAGGCCATAGAGTTTTCTTCCACGTTTAGGAAACTTTTTCATTCCTGTACCTCCCAATATTGTGCACTCCAACTAGATAGTCTGTGCAAATTATTACAGACTTCAGTTTCCTCACCTCTATGCAGTATCAAGGTCTATTTCTTAGATTTTGACCCAGGTCTAGAACTGAATCACCTATATACAAAGCTTCTGAGGTTTTTGCCTACTTAAACTCCATTGTTCCCTCGGAAGTCGATTTTCAACCATAATACCACTTACCTAAATTTTAACACCACCTGCAGAGTCCATATAACTGTACCCTCGGAAATGGCATATTGTTTCTAGTTTTGTACCAAATGGTGTTATATTTATGTATGTAATGTGACTTCCGGTAAAGGAAACTTAATTGCTTGCACAAACTACCCCCGTAATTCATTATTAGTGGCCACAATTGATAATTTGTATGCAAGAGGTGTTAATTTAAAGGCTAATACAGTTTATGAATGTAGAAACACACCACTACACTGCTAAAAGCCAGAGTTTGCAGGGAAGTACGACGAAATTTGAAGCTGCTCACCTTGCGATTGAAGGTAAGCCTCCCCCTTTATCTTATACGTTAGTCACAAATGCAAGTCTCTTATTTTAGTTAATTACTCGCATCCTATTTTGTGTGGTTGTAACTTACTACTGAGATCAGTCTAGTTTTTGTTAAGGTTTCGCTTGGATCTGGTTGTCAACGCAACCAAAAAAAAAAAAAAAAAAAATGTGTGTGGTTGCAAAAGCTAGGAAGTGTACACACTTGATAGAAGATACAAGAAATTGGTACTTCTTGACAAGCTGACTACACAAAACATCAGTGTTTGAGCTCTCTTGAATGCCACAGCATTGCGGATGGCGCAGTGTGAAAGAATAAGCGCCACGCAGGTACCAAAAATTTAATGTGCAGGCGGGGAGTTTAATCCTCCCCCTCATTCTCTTTTCGAATAATTAATATGCGGATAGAGTAATTTGCAAAAATGATTCTTTCTTAAGGCACAAGTGTCTCCAAGGAGAGCACATGTCAAACGTTTGAGTTTACCGAGCGCACCGAGTAGTGAAGCCCTTTACTACTCAACACAAAGGTGTCCTTCTGAGTGCCTAGAAGCGTAGTGCAAGGAATGTTACATCAAGAAGACCCTTCATCAGAAATGATGACGATGCCAACTTTGATGTGCAAAGTTGTCGGAACAATGTGCGCGGAATTACTCTGATTACTAACGAGGGCATCTCCAGTTCACCACAAAAAATGAAGATCAAGTAAGTTACACTTCAAAGACGTTGCTTGCCTTACTTTCGGTTATAGACGCCTTCTCACAATTGATAATCTTTAGAGATTTGCGCGTAACTAAATTTGCGGTAGTTTTAATCTCTCGGAACTTGCAAAAATCAAATCTTGGTCGTGCATGACAAACAAAAAGCAACAAAACAAATACAGACGTGCTCCAAAGGCGAGAAAAGTTTATTTCTCGCGGAAGGAAATATGACCGCAGAAAAGAAGGCGAGCACAAAATGGAGCGGAAAAGTGTATGGCATTGATCACAGCAAAAATTTATATTGACCTTCTTGTCTTTGGTTGGACCGCGCGGTTTTATTTCACGGAATTGTCTCTGCACCTATGCAGTCAAATTGTATCTTTTACGCCGCCCCCCATTGTTCGTATATCCGGAGTGATTTCATCTCTCAGCTGTCATCAGCTTATCGTATGTTCACAAAAACTTTGACGAACATTTCGTACATTGCTTTGTGTGGCGGAACCTTTTCCAATAATCAAATGGGTGGACAGAAATATTCACGAATTGAATATAAAAAGGAGTGTGATCTCCATCTAGACAGATGCTTGTAGGACCAGAGATATCATTACCATATCTTTATACTGTTATTGCTGCAATTGCCGCCAAATAATGTCTTACATCAACACCACTGTTTTCACGTGCAACTTTTGCAGAGACCCACAAGATCCTGAACAAACCCCCGATGCAGTTCTATTGTTTATCAAGGTAGAAGTTGATGGAGAGGTCTTGAAGTTTCTACACGTTGCAAGTAAATGAGAAGGAGCTGGTTCATCAATGCTCTTCCTCTACGTCATCTCATGATTTTTCAATTCATCAATACCAACACCGTATCGTGACCCAGCTGGAATTGCAGGAACCTGGTGTTTTCTGCACTTTTATTTATAGATTTGTTTAGTTAAATTTTCAGTTATACAAGCCAGATGTCTAGAAACCTCAGTTTTTCCACTCAATGTAAAATGGGGGAGGGGGAAAAAAAAAACTACTTCTATGTGTGAAAAAAACACGTGTGTCTTGCAAGTAGATCTCAAGTTTACCATCTCGACTCAGACCAAATGGCTATTGCTCACTTTCCCTCGCTGCTAAGAGAAGTAGACTCAAAATGATGCAAAAAAAAAAAAAATAGAAAAAAAATATGTGAGATAGACAGGACTCGAACCTGCGACCGTTGGATAGTTCACGTACATGATTGGAATCCAAAACTCTACCAGCTGAGCTACTACCCCAAAAACTCAAAATTCTGAGGCTTAGAAAATATAGATCAAGATAAAGTATTACCCTTTTAGGAAACTCGGGACGGCTTTTCGTCTAGTTCTTCGTGTTGAGAACCGACGGATAAATGCAGCGGCGGGACTGAAGGGTCTCCTTAAAAAGCCAGAGGAGTTTGTCTGCTTCGGAAGAACATAAAGTTCCATGTTTGTGTTGATGAGAAGTTTGCGGACGTACTAGGAGACCCGGATACTTGGTATCAAGCTTTAACCAGCGATGATTCAAGGCATGGATAGAGCCACCGCGTCCTCCCCCCCCTTCCCCATTTTAGGCATATACCTCGTCTTGGCTATCAGTTGTGTACTGCCCTAGAGGCTCAAAATTCTTCTGTGCTCGAAAATTTCTTATCTATTAATTTAAATTGCTCGAGGCGAATTAATCTTGGCCCGTCGTTGTGAATTTCCTGATCTGGCGCAAAAAAACACAAAGATATCGAGAAGAAGAAAAAAAAAAAAAGAAAAAAAAAGCAAGATAGAGAACCATAAAAACCAACAGAAATGTTGCATTGCTCTTTTGCTTCAAAACAAAGAAAAAAACTCAATTCTAGTGAAGAAACATCCTTTTCTTCTAGTCTTCAAAGTCCCATTTCAACAATGGTCAGAGCAACAATCAAGTCTGGGACAATCAATATTTTAAACACCATCATAGGTGCCGGGATATTAACCATGCCATATGGTCTACGCGCCAATGGACTATTATTTGGATCCATTTTAATCCTTTGGTCAGCTTGCGCTTCAGCCTTTGGACTTTATTTGCAGAATAAAGTGGCCAGGTACACGGGGCAACGAGGGTCAGTGTCCTACTTTAGTCTTGCGCAAGTAACGTATCCCAAGTTGTCTATAGTATTTGATTCGGCAATTCTGATAAAGTGTTTTGGAGTTGGAGTTTCATATTTGGTGGTTATTGGCGATTTGATGCCCAAGATTATGGAAACTTTGGAAGTGCATTCTGATTCCATTTTCATGAATCGAAAATTTTGGATCTCGGCATTCATGGTGTGCATTGTGGCTCCATTATCGTATTTGAAGAAATTGAGTAGTTTGAAATACACCAGTATTATGGCATTATTTTCTGTTGGTTATTTGATTTTTTTGGTGGTGAGCAGCTACCTTGAGATTGCAGCTGGGATTGAAAAGGCACATGATGTTGATGTTGCAAAATTTCATCCTTTTCCTGCTAACCACATGGACTGGTACGGACCATTGAGCTGGAAACAGACATTGAGTTCATTTCCAATGTTTGTGTTTGCTTACACCTGTCACCAAAACATGTTTGCTATAATCAATGAATTGCAACCGGATGAGAAGGATGGCTCACAGACAAGACAGTCTAATTTGATTATTCGTAATTCAATTTTGACAGCATTGGCAAGTTATTTGATTGTCGCTATTTTCGGTTACTTGACATACGGTAATGAAGTTGAACCAAATATCATTGCAATGTATCCGCGTGATTCATTCAGCACATTGATCGGAAGATTGTGCATTGTTGTTATGGTAAGTTTGTCCTTCCCTTTACAGTGCCATCCTTGCAGAGGTTCCATTAACCATGTAATACATTTCATTAGCCAAGGTGTCGAATCAGCTAAACTCAGACACTTGCATAAACGTAATCGCTTGTTGAATGGCGATGGCGTTGGTAGTGGCTACTCATCGACGGCAGCTTCAGACGCAGAAAGTGTGAGCTCCTTTAATGATCTCACTGCGGTCTCTTCAATCATTTCAACAACCCCAATGGAAGGTGCCCGTGATACTGCTGGACATGCGCCAATTATTGTTCCCATGTCTACTCGAAAATTCTACATTATTACAACAGCCATTGTTGTGCTCAGTTATGTGGTTGCACTCTCGGTCACTTCATTGGCAACTGTGCTAGCATTTGTGGGAAGTACAGGCTCAACGTCGATTTCATTCATCTTGCCCGGGTTATTTGGCTATTTGTTGATGAAGCCATTGCACCCAGGAGCCAACCTTTCGCCTTTGGAAAAATTCTGCAAATACGGCGGGTTGTTCATGGTCATCTATGGATTCTTTGTAATGATTGTTTGTCTTGGTACCACCATAATCTTGAAATAAGAAGAGGGAGCGGCATTGTATAGACGCTAGTATGTAAGATCGTAACAAAATCCTCAACCAACAAAATCTCAGAAGAACAGGAAAAAAAAAAAAAAACAAACATTACGAATAGACCCGTAGTAACATCACCCATCAAATGTCTTTTTTAAACAGCTCTCCATCAACATCAAGCACATCTAGCACAGCTACAGGTCAAGAGCTAGTCAACGATATACTAGTCAACAATCCTCCTGAGGACTCAATTGAAGATATATCGTTCTCGCCTCAACAAGATCTCCTTGCTGTTGCTAGTTGGGATAAGAAAGTCCGTATTTACGAAATTGATCCTAATACCGGTAATAACCAAGGCAAGGCACTTTATGAACACAATGCTCCCGTGTTTTCTGCACGATGGTCGACTGATGGAACCAAAGTCGTGAGTGGTGGTGCAGATAATCAAGTCAAGATATTTGACCTTGCGACGCAACAACAACAGCAAATTGGTCAACATGATGCACCAGTGAGATCAGTGAGGTATGTGGAGTGTGGCCCCACCAACACGCCAGTGGTTGCTAGTGGGTCATGGGATAAAACGTTGAGGTATTGGGATATGAGATCACCAACTCCCGTTAGCACAATCAATCTTCCTGAGAGATGCTACTGCATGGATTCATCACAGAAGTTACTAGTTGTTGGATGTGCCGATAGACATATAACTATCATCGATTTGAATAATCCTCAACAAATTTTCAAAACTACTCAGTCGCCATTAAAGTGGCAAACAAGAACCGTCGCTTGCTATCCTCAAGCCAATGGGTTTGCAGTTGGGTCAATTGAAGGTAGATGTGCAATCCAATACATAACAGAAGCTGAACAGAAGAAGTTTGGCTTTTCATTCAAGTGTCATAGAAAGTCCGGCACAGGCTCCAATACTGGTGGATTATCACGAACTACAGCGACCAGTTCCAACGAATCACAAGCTTACCCAGTCAATGCTATCTCATTCCATCCCGTTTATGGTACATTTAGTACCGCTGGTTCAGATGGTACTTTTTGCTTCTGGGACAAAGATGCCAAGCAAAGATTAAAGCTGTTTCCAGAGTTGCCAGGTACTGTTTTGTCCACTGCTTTCAATAAAACTGGGTCTATATTTGCCTATGCTGTGAGTTATGACTGGTCGTTGGGGTACCAAGGCAATAGACCTGATTATCCTACGTTTATAAAACTCCATCCGACAAAAGATGTTGAAATAAAGCAAAAGAACAAACGGTGAATAGGGTAGTAAAAGTAGTGGCTAGATTTTGTATAGACAATGGACATCTGGAGCGACAGTAGGAACGCGGTTGTTTTGTAACTGGTGCAGCTTGTGCGAGACTGCGGTTGGGTGGAGTATTTTCGCATAGCCAATGATGTGCATGTTGGAAATGGCTTTTACAACTGTGTGGGTTGTATGAGATGAAAGCTGTACAATACGACCTTTGCTAGTATAAAGAAAAGGAGTCTGGCGCAATCTTTTGAACACGGCGTAGCAAAAGGGATGGCCACACACGAAAGCAACACCGTTTCCTCTCTCATACCAAGTCCTCGGTTAAATGCATCAGTCTGGGGTGTTTTCAACTTCAGCAAACAATTGTGACATTTTTCAGACCCCGTTTGTTTCCGAATTCTGCCGTAGTATCCCCACAATTATTTATGTTTCCTTAAATCCCCGAGAGACAACAATACGGCAGTTGCAAAAAAAAAAAAGAAAAAAAAAAAAGAAAAAAAGAAAAAAGGAACAAAGGAACAAAAGAACAAAAAAAAAAACAGAGTTACCATAGAACAGAGAGATCACACGGACTAACCAAAAAGCACTAAACATTATCTCTCTTTTGCTACATACGCCTTGTGTTTATGGGGCATCGGTGCATTCCCAATCGGTAGGTTCATAAGCATCAGGCTGATCAACCAACACCATTTCCTCTGGGGTCAATTCGAAATCGTTGACATCCAAGTTTGTTTTCAATCTTGACGGAGTTTTGGTCTTGGGCAATGGGATATAGCCCTTTTGCAACGACCATTTGATCAAGATTTGAGCTGGGGATTTGTTGTACTTTTTCGTAATCTCTTGAAAGTTGCGACTGTCTTCTTGCAACTTGTAGCCGTGGGTTAACGGAGCATAAGCTTCAACGTGAATGTCTTTGCTCAAACACCACAGAGCCAAATCTTGACGCATACACCAGGGACTAATTTCAATTTGATTTATAGCTGGTGGAGTTTCAATGGAAGGATCCTTGAGGATTTCTTCAATGTGGTGTTGTCCATAATTTGACACACCAATGTTTTTCACTTTGCCCTGTTTCAAAGCTTGTTCCATGACTCTATAGCTTTCCAATCTCTTCTCTTTACCCGGCAAAGGCGAATGAATCAACAACAAGTCAATGTATTTCAATGGCCCAATCTGTTGCATCATGGTGTCTATGGCCCTTTCAGTGTTTGCTTTACCCAATTGACTATTCCATAATTTGGTGGTGTAGAAAACATCAGAGCGTTTGACTTCAGGATGGTCTTTCAAGTATTTGGCAATACCATCAATGACTTCCTGTTCATTGCCGTAAAGCACCGCAGTGTCAAAGTGACGATATCCAACGTCCAATGCTTCATAAACAATTTTGCTTGTTTGTGATCTGGGGATATCGTAGCACCCCAACCCAATTGAGGGGATTTTGTTGCCACTGTTTAATTGGATTAGTTTGTAAGACATAGTTGGTGTGCTTTACTGTACTTGAGGGAGGGTATTTAAGACGTTACCATGGCAAAGTGCATGCCTTCAGCGTTTTATATAATAATTCTCTCCTTCTTCTTGTCAGATGACTTTTGATTGCTGTCAAAGGATAAGAGACAAATAATAATTATCGAGGGAACAAAGGGGAAAAAAAAAAGTCGGCGTAACCGTCGCATACGCTGGGAAGTAGTAACTGCTACGACTACTGCTACACAATTGACGTAATTAAGCATAATATTCTCTTATCGTAGGAATTCCGTCTTTTGCACATCCTGCATGATGTGAAAGTAAACTAAGGGACGTAAGACGGGTTGTGGTGCGTGTCAAACTACAAAGGCGTAAAACCAAAACCAGTGAGGTTTTATTTGCAATAATATAAATCGCGTTTCGTCGTTCTGGAAGGTTCGAATTGCATGTGACGTGCTCAGAGGGGAGGAATGTAGGTGGAATTATTTAGTTATAAGCGGAGGTGGAAACTACTGATCCGACAAATTAACTTAAAAAGTCCAACATATATCAAGAGGTTGAAGCATGGGCCGATCCAGTCCTTATAGAGTGACGTGACTCAATGGTGACAGAGGCAGTTGTCCAACTAGTCTCTAGTGTTCTGTACGCACAAAGTAAACGTCCATGAAACATCTAGAGTTAGTGCTACATTGCACTTAAAGTCCGATGAAAAATTCAAATGATTGCAATGGACGAGTAAGACCCGGCGGTAAATGACCCTCCTGGGAAAGGACGTGTACCCGAATACAAAAAGCAACACAGTTTGTACTGTATGAGTTGCTGCTACCATGTGATATTAAGTAACACAAAACCATTCTTTTTGTCTTTTAATTCGTCACGTTGACCCGAGTGCAAATTTGCCTTTGTCTCCTTCAAAACTTTTATTCTTCATTCATTTATATAAATATCAATTGAAATTTCTCAACAAAATTTTAAATTCCCTTCAATTGGGTTTTCTTCTTTTTGATCAATTCAATTGAGTTTTGTTTATTTTACTTAACAGAATTAACTAATCACACACAATGGCTATTAAAGTTGGTATTAACGGTTTCGGAAGAATTGGACGTATTGTCTTGAGAATTGCATTGCAAAGAAAGGACATTGAAGTTATCGCTGTCAATGATCCATTCATTGCTCCAGACTATGCTGCTTACATGTTCAAGTACGACTCTACCCACGGAAGATACAAGGGTGAAGTCAAGTCTGAAGGTGACAACTTGATCATTGATGGTCACAAGATTAAGGTTCACGGTGAGAAGGACCCAGCCTCAATTCCATGGGGTAAAGACGGTGTTGACTATGTCATTGAATCTACTGGTGTTTTCACCACTCTCGAAGGTGCCCGTAAACATCTTGAAGGTGGTGCCAAGAAGGTTGTTATCACTGCTCCATCTAAAGATGGTCCAATGTATGTTGTTGGTGTCAATGATGACAAACTTAACAAGGACGAAGATGTCATTTCCAACGCTTCATGTACCACCAACTGTTTGGCCCCATTGGCTAAAGTCATCAACGACAAGTTTGGTATTGAAGATGGTTTGATGACCACTGTCCACTCCATCACTGCTACTCAAAAGACTGTTGATGGTCCATCCCACAAGGACTGGAGAGGTGGTAGAACTGCTTCTGGTAACATTATCCCATCCTCCACTGGTGCTGCCAAGGCTGTCGGTAAGGTTATCCCAGAATTGAACGGTAAGTTGACTGGTATGTCATTGAGAGTCCCAACTGTTGACGTCTCTGTTGTTGACTTGACCGTCAACTTGAAGAAGGCTACTTCATACGAAGAAATCTCCAAGACCATCAAGGAAGCTGCCGAAGGTCCATTGAAGGGAATCTTGGGCTACACTGAAGATGCTGTTGTCTCCACTGATTTCTTGGGTTCTTCATACTCCTCAATCTTTGACGAAAAAGCTGGTATCTTGTTGACCCCAACTTTTGTCAAGTTGATTGCTTGGTACGATAACGAATTTGGTTACTCCACCAGAGTCGTTGACTTGTTGGAGAGATTTGCCAAGGTCAATGGAAATTAACTATCCGTGAAATTGTAACGGAGGCGACAACTATATAGCTAGCTAAATAGGGTGTTTTTTTTTGTTTTTATTCATATCGCCGAAGTTACATAGTAAATGTATGGTTTTTCTTTTTCTGTGAGAAAAACAAAACTGAGATTGTAGGAGTTCTGGTTGCTCTGTTTCCTATACGACATGGAACAAGTTGCCAAGTATTTGAATGGAGGTACATTCAAACTATACAGAGCTAGTGGAATACCGTTTACAGATAGATTACCGAAGAAACACAGGGAGACCATTGTTACTGAATTGGCAAAGTACTTGTACCAAATATATAAACAGAACTTATCCAGCTATGAGGAAGATGTTATACTTCGATACAGTTCTTATCGAGACATTGCAAATGAGATTATCACAATCAGTGGATCAGTCGACGAATTGAGGTATTTGGTCATCAAGTCGAGGAATAGTCGGCTCTTACCAAGACAGACATTTGTGTTTTCAAAGTTGGAAAACAACAACGACACCTTATTGTTCAGTAGAGTTACATCCAAGCCCGAAGTCAATGATTATCTACTAAAGCTACTACAAGTTCAGATTGACTTGATACTCATTGAATATGGTGCTTTCCCATTGCACTTGATTCCATCGATGATCAATAAGCTTCTGACGCGTTTCCATAGTGATTTACGACTAGTATACGAGACCCCACAATTATCTGGTTTACTAAACAGCATCCAAATCGAAGTGCCATATACTGATGTAAAAGAATTGCGACATAGATCTGGTTCAGATAAGTTGTATGCCAATATTAGTCGATTCATGTACGAATGTACCAAGATCAAATTTGACAAATCGAAGATAAAAAAGTTTGCATCAGATGTCGTCAACTTGTCAAGTAATGGAAGAATTAACTTCCATGGGAAGAAAGAGGACGCTGACAATGAAGATGAGAAGGAAGAAACGGCGCTTATTATGGAGGTGATTATGCATATTCATTGGGTGCTTAATGAAGGCTGACATGTAGAAAGATTGTTGCATCAACCAGACAAATGAACTCCCCCACTTTGGAGTCTTCTTCATGTAGAGAATCCACTCGTGTATATCGGAATTGAAGCAAAAAATTTTTAAAGTTTTACATACGGCCAAGAAGATCTGTTGTAGTAGAACCTTTAGATATGATTGGGTATAAAGTTTTGTGTGTGCGTGTGTGTGTGCTTTCTCACTCTCTGTGTCTCAGTTAGTGGTTTGTTATTATTGACGTGTCTTGAATTTTAGAATTTTTATTTTATTTTATTTTATTTTATTTTTTTTTTTTCAATTCGTCCGTATTGTTTTCCTTAGACATTTTCCTCGAATCATAGCTAATTGCCCGACTTCATCTACCTAGGGGACTGAGAGAAAGAAGTTATTCTCATCTTACAGACACTCACGGACCAAAAATAGATCATTTAATTCCACCGGCAATGTCATCCTCTTCAGCTCAACCGCACGAGACGCTGGTGAATCCAACAAAACCACTACACAAGGACAATCTCTCTACAATTGATGCCAAATATGACACAGATGATGCTGAGCTCCTCAAGAGGTCCCAACATGACCAAGCACAAGAGACAATTGAATCATGGCAGAAATTGGAATCGATTTTGGCACCGCTTTTATTCACATTGTTGTCATTTTTCGTCCGATTTTATCGTATTTCCGTCAATGATAGTGTTGTTTGGGACGAAGCCCATTTCGGTAAGTTTGGGTCTTACTATTTACGTCACGAGTTTTATCACGATGTCCATCCACCATTGGGCAAAATGTTGGTTGGGTTGTCAGGGTACTTGGCTGGGTATAATGGGTCATGGGATTTCCCCAGTGGTGAGAAATATCCCGAGTATATCGACTATACCAAGATGAGATTGTTTAATGCTACGTTTTCTGCATTGTGTGTTCCTTTTGCGTATTTCACAATGAAGGAGATTGGGTTCTCCGTATGGACAACTTGGTTATTCACATTGATGGTTACTTTGGAAAGCTCGTATGTTACTTTGGGTAAGTTCATTTTGTTGGATTCGATGTTATTGTTTTTCACTGTGAGCACTGTCTTTTGTTTTGCTAGATTCAACAATTTCAACACAAGACAAAGGGAGTTTAGTAGGAAATGGTGGAAATGGTTGTTGTTGACTGGTGTTTCTATTGGATGTGTGTGCTCTGTTAAAATGGTGGGGTTGTTTGTCACGACATTGGTTGGAATTTACACTGTTGTTGATCTTTGGAATAAGTTGAATGACAGGTCAATCACGTGGGTTAAGTATGGGTATCATTGGGCTGCGAGAATTGTTGGATTGATTATCGTTCCAATCACAATTTTTTTGCTTTGTTTCAAAGTCCACTTTGATTTGTTGTACAGATCTGGTCCTGGTGACGCTAATATGTCGTCGTTATTCCAAGCTAATTTACTTGGATCCCAAGTTGGTGGCGGGCCAAGAGAAGTTAGCATGGTTCACTCGGTTGTCACTTTGAAAAGTCAAGGTTTGACTGGCGGATTGTTGCATTCGCATGTGCAAACATTCCCCGAAGGTTCGAAACAACAACAAGTGACCACTTATGGACACAAGGATTCCAACAATAATTGGATCTTCCAACGCCCTAGAGGACAACCAAATTACGATCCTAGTGGAAACACCACCGATATCGAGTACGTGTTTGATGGTATGCCAATTAGAATCATGCATCCACAAACAGGAAGAAATTTGCACACTCATGAAATCCCAGCCCCAGTTTCCAAGTCTGAATTGGAAGTTGCTTGTTATGGTAATTTAACCATTGGTGATGCCAAGGACAATTGGATTGTTGAAGTTGTGGATCAAGCTAGTAATGAAGACAAGATGAGATTGCATCCATTGACAACTTCGTTCAGATTGAAGAATGAAGTTATGGGTTGTTACTTGGGAGTTTCCGGAGCAACATTGCCACAATGGGGTTTCAGACAAGGTGAAGTTGTCTGTTTCAAGAACCCATTCAAGAAGGATAAGAGAACATGGTGGAATATTGAAGATCACAGAAATGAGCTTTTGCCTCCAGCACCAGAGGATTTCAAATTGCCCAAGACGAGGTTTATTCGTGATTTTATTCAGTTGAACTTGGCAATGATGGCTACAAACAATGCCCTTTTACCTGATCCTGATAAACAAGATGATTTGGCTTCGTCTTTCTGGCAATGGCCGACTTTGAACGTTGGTATCAGAATGTGTGGATGGGGAGCTGATAAACCCAAGTATTTCATGATTGGGTCTCCTGCAACCACATGGACATCCAGTATTGGTGTTGTGGTATTTGCTATAATCACATTGTACTATCTTATTAGATGGCAAAGACAGTATGTCGATTTCCCACCTGAGCAACCGGGTAGATTGCAGAAGTTTGTCATGGGTGGTATTTATCCAATGTTCGGTTGGGGTTTACATTTTATGCCATTTGTCATTATGGGTAGAGTCACATATGTGCATCATTACGTGCCCGCTTTATATTTCGCCATGATGGTGTTTTGTTTTGAAGTGGAATTGTGGACATCCAAATTGGTTAGAGAAAGATTTTCCAACTCTGGTCGTGGTGGTGGTGGTGGTGGTGGTGTTTCGCCAGTGAATAAAGTTGCATACGTTGCAATTTATTTGGCATTGTATTTTATTGTTGGTTTTACTTTTTACTACTTGAGGTATTTCTCATTTGGAATGGAAGGGCCAAAGGAGATTTGGAAACATGTTCAATGGATAAATTCATGGAGAGTTGCAGATGATAATTATACATAGGTTAGAGGATATTGGTCTTGTAGATTTTTGTGGTTTATAAGTATATGTGTGTGTATGTGTATTGAAAGAATTTTTAAATCAATCACCTTTTATGCGCACCAAAAATCAAACAAATTTCTGTGATTTTTCTTTTACTAAGCAACCCGTTAGATCGTCAACAATAATGAGTTTGAGACACTTAACAAGGACCAAACCACTATCCAGGAGCATTCTATATTCATTACAACCTTATATACTGCGTTTGAGCCCCATCAGATGGAACTCAAGTCCATCGTCGCCACCTTCATCTACTCCAAAAACCCTCAAACCATCATCGTTTGCATTCCCCACGGATCCACCAGCAGCACCAGCAGCACCAGCAGCACCAACTGCACCAAAGAAGCAACACGAGCACCACGAGCAACACGAGCACCAAGGAAGCACAACTAGCGCACCAGGACAAGTACTGGACGATTTCAAAGCCACCTCGCTCACACATGGCAAGACTGATAAAGTAATTGCCATAACTCCTCGCGCATGCGCTAAACTTCAATCAATCAAATTAGAGAACCCAAAAGACACAGCGTTGCAAATACAGGTGGAAAGTGGCGGATGTCATGGATTCCAATATAATCTCCATTTGATCAACTTGGACGAGTATCTAGCCGGTGACAAGAGTGATGATGTGTTTGTGTTTGAGCGGGATGGGGCCCATATCGCGCTTGACGACTCGAGTTTGACGATTTTGCAAGAGCTGAAGTTGGACTATACCAAGGAGTTGATTGGAAGTCAGTTCAAGATTGTGGATTCGCCGTATACTTCAACGGCATGTGGATGTGGTGCTTCTTTTGATTTTGACTTTGACAAGTTGGAACAGAATCAAAAACTGAGGGGGTAAGACTAGGTAGAGTGTATAGTTTGTTTATAGAGATACAGATGGGAGTTTAGTTTGAATAGAGTGAAGTTGCTTGACTTGTTTATAGTAATTTGTTACAAAGTTGTACATTTCTTTAATTAGCTAGTATTTCGTTAATCCCCTTGATGCTTTGAGTCGAGTAAAACCTCACATCGACATCATCATCAGATTCCAACTTTTCCAAATTGGACAATACTTGCAAATTTATCAACTTCTTCAATTCATCTTGGCTGGGGGCCTGGTTTCTATGCTGACATAAGGATTCCACAAGAGTTAAATACGATTTAGCAACGTTGAATCTGATGTTGGGTACTGAATCGGTGATTAGTCCATTTATGAATGGTAATACCTTGTCAACTAGGACAGGGTAATCGATCACGGGGATCAACGAGGTTATAGCAAATAAACAAGTGATTCGGATGATGAAATTGGAATAGTCAATCTTGTTGCTGGTGGAGTCATTGTCGTTGTCATTGTCGTCGGCATCGTCTTCGGCAACGTTGCCATCGTCACCATTACTATCCTTGTTGCCACCTGCATTCTCCTTTTGATTCAATAACCTGGCAATGATTTCTTGTGTTGCCCATTGTGACCCAAATATCACTGTTAAATTCTTCAAGTTTTCAACAGCTGCTTCTCTAATGGCAAACACTGGGTCCCATAACCAAGACATACACAACGACAACAATTCATTGTTGAAGAACGATTGGCCCAACTGATCAGCCAATTTGGGGATATGTTCAATAATGGCCAATCTTACTCTCCATTTGTGATCCTGTGCCAACTCAGTTATAGCAGGAAGCAAATTTGTTGACAAGAGATTGATTCCAATGGTTTCGTTGACCACGGACAAGTTGGAGATGATATTCAATCGAACGTCTGGGAACTCGTCTTTCAACATTGTCAAGAAAATGGGCAACAACTTGTCAATTGTTGGTTGTCTTGTTAAAATGGGGGATAATTCAGTAATTGTTGATGCTAATGACGCACGAACATTTTCTTGGGGATCTTGACTTAAGTCATTGACGACGGGGATGATCTTGTTTAGGATTGTGGCTTTAGTTGGTGGATACTCTGTGAGTAATTTTGCAAAACTTGGCAACTGCTTGGCAATGGCTTTTCGAACTTCTCCCTCGTGATCCTTCATCAACGAAATGAATGGGTCAATCAATTGGAATAAATCCAGTTCGTTATGAGTGAAATTGACGGCGATTTTGCTAAACCTATCAGCAGCAGTGTAACGAACTCTCCAACTATCATCTTTAATCAATTTCAATGCACTTGATAAGAAATCTGAATTGAAGCTATATTCATGAATCTTTTGGAAAAACTCCAAAATGGCAATCAAGACATCAACACTGAGGAATTTGACTGAATCTTGATCATCATTAATCAAATGTTGAAACATTTTCGATATAATTTCCCAATCTTCATTGTTTACCTTGTTGACATCATTAGGAGATTCCTCAGTGAATTGAGTCAACAAGTCAATCAAATGAGGCAAGTTCGTAGCTGCTGCTCGTCTAACCATGGGATAATCATCAGTGACCAATTTCAAATACGTACGCAACAATTCCTTTCTAGTATTTGCATCCACTCTAATAATAACTGCCTTGTATAACCCACACGAAGCTATTTTTTTCAGAAACCAATTACCTTGACTTAAACTTGTAATCAATCCCAAAAACACGTTGTTTATCTCATCCTGACTCAACTCATGACTGATTGTGTTTAACGAAGCAATGGCCTTGTCTCTAACGAGTGGTTCTTCCATTGATGCCAAAATCGTCAATATTTCAATCAATGGTTCACAATATTCGTGACCACCAATCAAGGGAACAAATTCACTCAACTTCGCACCCAATACGGTGAAGACTTCCTCCTCGTCATCTTGAGCAACATCATGCAAAAAGGGCAACAATTCCTTACGGGTTCTCTCAGGACCCAATGCTATGGCTATAGTGTCTAGTTTTTGCATTGCTTCGACTCTGTTGGAAACATCGTCGTGTTTCAATTCGTCCATCAATAACGCAAGTGGGTATAAATCGTCCATTTTTTTGTTGAATGATGAAATGTATGTGTGTGTGTGTGTGTGTGTGTGTGGTGTTGAGGTGGGTTAGTGCTGATAGGGTACGCGTGTATAACAAGAATGTAACTTAGTGGTTCTATGGGAAACTGGGTTAGTCAAATTTGATTAATAATCTTGTTCTTGAGATCTAGTGTGATTAGATATATGAGGTTGTGAGTTGGTTGGTTAGTTAGTTGTCAGTTTTGTTGATTTGTTGATTGTTGAAATTGACAATTTCTCTCTCTCTTTCTCTCGCTCTTTCTCTCACTCTTTATTAAATTTTTCTTTTCCCATTTGTTCACAGTGTCGCATTTATATTATTACTAATTTTACGTCATACACAACACTATTATGCACCACTGTTTTTAGCCTCCTTTACACGACTCTAAACTTTTATAGTCAACCAAACCTCCAACATGATGAATAAATGATTTTTCTCCTTCTTTCTTTTCAGCAACCCCAGTTTGGATTAGTTGTTGAACTATGTTGGGGAAACTACCGACGAATTTTCTGTAATAGCTCGTGAACCCCACAAAGCTTTGGAATCCTTTCTTTGTTATAAATCTTCTTGCAGCCCAGAAGAAGCTAATGCAATCTCACACCAACTCAGCTGCTTTATCTATCACGCGCTAACTACTCCTTAGGAGAAAAAGACTAGACGGATAGATAACGGCAGAAATTGGGAGTCACTTTGGAAACTCATCAAACATGAGCTGCATAGCTCAATCAGTTGATGGATTTACAAGGTGAATTCCTCTCACTTGGGTTAGTTCTGTGAATTGCTCCAAATCTTTAGCATTTGGATTTTTGAAACTGGGAGTATATGGAGTTTGCTCTATATGCTGCTAAGCTGAACGTGACCTTTGTTTGTCATAACTCGCTCATCGCATGCGAATACCCAACATATTTGATAGAAGCATGTAAACCTTGATGATCAAAGATGACAGTTCCATGGCACCGGTATTTAAAGGTGATGACCATGTTTTCCAACTCATTTGTTGTTGTTTTTTTTTATTATTTTTTGTTTAATATACGATGTTAATGTTTGTTATACTTGTTAAATGCCGTTGTAGACTGTGCTTCTCTTACTCTACAATTTCATCGAATGAAAGCGGCGTTCTTTTTGTGATGTGCTGCTGACACGAGAGCTTTGGTCAAGATTCAGTTACTTTTGCGTCTTAAAAGAGTGTAACTACTGGTTCTGGAAAGCCCTGGGTGCGTAATTCCCAGCAATTACATAATAGTGGATCAAACTTTTACGTATTACTGCTATCTTTTGTGAATATACGTGTCTTTCCATGGAGGTATAGTGATGGAATGTAGAATATTCGGTTAATTCACGCCTCCCTTAGAATAACAGCTCCCACAGGGAAATAAATTCAGCATGATCCAAACCAAGGACTCAAACAAATTGGGGACTGTGTGTGTGTGTGTGTGTGTGCGTGGGGTTATGAACAAACTACGGTTTCGGTTGAAGTGAGAAGGGTTGGCTGGATGGTGGGTGAGGGTCATAACGGAAATCACACAAAATCTCACTTTTTTGTATTGTTCAACAAATTTTCAACTTGCCAAAATCTTTCACCCCACGTTTTCTCTAACAAACGCCAGCCCAAGCTCCCACTGAATATGCCCGCTGCAGCACCTTCCCATTTAGACATCATAGATTCAAGGATTTCTCCTGAAGTTCGTGCGGCGTACAATGCAAAAGTTGCCCAATTTCAACGCAGCTCCAAATCGTACTGGGAATTTTCCATCGTGCCCAACAAGTTTGTCCAATCCTTGGATGAGACAGACGACACCACATTCAACTACCTTGATCAGCACTTTGGTAAAATTGGTGAATGGGATGATTTAGTTGCCGAGTTGCACAATTTGAATAAGCAGGCTGATAATGACACCCAATACAAGATTCTTTTCCTTGCCCGTCATTATACCGGGTATCACAACCTTGCTCATACTAAATATGGAGATGATGAATGGAACAACCACTGGTCGAAATTGAATGGCGATGATGAATATACATGGGGACCTGATGCTGAATTGACTCAAGAACTGATTGACTTAGCAAAGAGGAACAGTAAACTAGTAGCACAAGAATTGGAAAACAATCAGCATCGAAACAAGTTATTAATCACACCACAAAAGATGTATGTATCTCCATTGAGCCGGTCAATTGATACTTTGTATTATACCTGGGATCCAATTGTTAATTTACAACAATTGCATCCGTACGTTCAAGAAAACTGGCGTGAAACTACTGGTGTACACACATGTGATAAACGATCAACCAGATCAATAATCGCCAAGAAATATGAGAAGTTGGGGTTTGTTATCGAACCGGGATTCACAGAAAACGATGAATTGTATAAGGATGATTATCGAGAACTGTTTGATGAACAAGCATCAAGAATGAATGTGGCTTTGCAACAATTGTTTAGTGAGAACCATGGAAATGGTGTCGATATCGTGGGGATCACTTCTCATTCCGGTAGTATCAAGACCCAGTTGTTGGTGTTGAGTCATCGGCCCTTTGCCGTACAGACCGGTGGAATGATACCTGTTTTTGTTAAAGCTGTCAGAAAGAAAGGCGGAGAAGCCACAGGTGGTGAAGGTGGGAGAGGATGTGCTCTTTCGTAAAATGTAATAGAGCTAATAGACTGAAGAAGGACGACAAAAGTAGCTTGACTTTTGGGGTAAGCCGTAAGTGGCTAAAGTACTTGCTGAGGCGGTAACATGCATTTCCCCAGTGTATATGAGATGTTTAGCGGGTAAAAATTTTCTGAACCACGATGTGTTTTTCTCTAATACGAAAACTACACTCATCTCGTCTATACCTTCCCTCGTCAAACCCGGTTAGACTACACCAATGCATTGCGTTCAGAAAGCCCCTTTCATTTTTCTTAGGTGGCAATGAGAATTATGGGGTTCCCTCAAATATGTACGATCTTATTCATCTCTGTGCACGAGGGGATCGAAAAACAAAGTTAAGCGGAGACTCCGCGGTCCAGAAAACAAAAGGATAGTACAACAGACAAAAAAAAACAAAAATAAAACAACATAACGACGTGGACAATTGTATTGTTCGTGGCTACTCATATAAAAACAATAAAGATGGCAAACGGGGAGTTCAATAGGATGCTACGAGCACGGGAGGGAGATGGGCAACGGAGGAGGGGCAGAAGGCGGGGGTGTAAAAACGAAATGTACAGTTGCTTATTTGAAGTTGACACCTGTTTCTTTTCTGTTTCTTTTCTTTTCCTTCTTTTTTGTTAGCAACTTTTAGCAGTCTTTGCATAGACTTCAAAAATAAATAGGTATAGTCACATTTACATGAATAAGGTTGCAATTCAGTGGCTATGTTATTCTTGACGAAATTGCAATCAGTTTATGAATGACAGAAGTCAAGCGAGGTACGCGCTTGTATCTCTTCGATCCTTCCCCGTCCTCGGTACTATATATGCGATACTACAACAATCTCCATTAAAAGAAGAGAACAATAAAAATGCAAGTTTTCCTATTATTTTGTGGTTTCTGAAAAAAAAAAAGACTTCTGAGGTGGCACGTGTGCGGAATTGATCTTGGAACTTTTGAAGCAGAAGAAAAAAAAAAGAAAAGAAAAAAATTACTGTGGCTCTACCTTCATTACTGAACATGGCAAAAGATTTTGAACCAGCTCAGTTTATGACAGCAGAGCACAAATGCAACGGATGTATGCCGTGCAAAGTTGTTACTACTTGGAGAGGATATATCCTTTCTTGCGTAGAGCATCGGAAAATCAGTTTTTCCGCATGTAGTTTTTTGTTAAAAGTAACTGGAGTACTTGCCAAAGAGTAGCTTACTTGCCTATACAGCATTCAGATAAATGATCCAAGGTGGTAGAAGAGAGATGAGTCCTGCAATGAGCAACAAAGATGATTTCAGGTGGTATGGAAGGGCAAAAGCAGCTTGAATAGGGAGATAAATCGAAGTGTAGGTTGTTTTTAGAAATCTTTTGTTTTAGAAAGTGTTGCTTTCTTATTTCTCTGGGGTGCAATAATGGTCACACGACAATAACGAGTCATTAAGAGTCACACGACACTTAAGAGGTTGTTGAAAGCAGAACAATAAGGCCCAAAATTTCCCAATGTTTTTTTTCTTTTTCTTTTTTTTTTATCTTTTGTTTGGTGTGTGCTATTGTCTTTGTATTTCACCTTTTTTGGGTTTCTGGTGATTTGGCGGATTATTGTATTTTTGACTGCGAAAATGCCCAATCTTCACTCATTTTTTTTTTTATTTAAATTAGACTAATAACTACACAAACGTTAACGAAATCGTTTCTGTACAGCCTCTTTTCTTGTACAAGCAAGGATACGTTGGGAACTGTCTCAATGCTGAGTTTTGATTCTCTGAAATCTGCAAGAGTTGTTTCCTTTTGTGACTTACTCTCGCACCATTCTGTTACAGATTGACATTACAAGAATTATTTGACATCTTTGCCTCTTGAGATGTTCTGAAGTGAAGACTCGGCACTCCATTGCAAACGAGGTCAACTTTGTATTTCTCCTCACTTCAAGGAGGAGTTTGACCAGTCCCCCCTACTGCCCCTCCCCCCCTTCTCACCTTGAGGAAAATGAGTAAACTATTACTAAGGGAAAATGTTACATCAAGCTAAAAAAAAAAAGAAACCTTAAAAATCGATAAATGGTGAATACAAACCTTAAAATTGGTGTGGATGGGTTTGTGTGGCATGCTCTTTCTTGCAACCTAATCCAGAGTCAATGTAACGTGTTACTAGTGGTCTGTCTAACTTTTCTCTTCAAAGTTGATTCTATACGTTTATTTTTTCTTTTTTTACGTACAGTTAGGAAAGATGTTGTACGAGCAAAGAATATTATCTGCACAGAGAAGTACCGCTGAAACAAAATGGCGATAAGTCAAGCCGTTGAGATGAGACTGAACCGTTGGAAAAGCCGTTTGTTTAGGTAGATATGCATTAATTCCGCGCTTCTAGCACACCGTAGATAGTTTGTACTCCTCCGTTGTTTCAAAAGATTTGGTTTAAGCTTAGGCTCGTGAACCATGTGCAGATATTTTTAGCCATTTCAGCTCTTGTGACATATTATATATTTTTCATTCTGTTCACCTTACATACTGCATATATGCATATGCACAACCTCGTATATTGACTTTTCTGTGTCTGAGAGAGAAAGAAAGAAGACTAGAAAAAAGAGAAAGCTTATCAACAGTTTTTTGCCTCGGTTGAAATGTAGAGTAAAAAAATATAAAAAGAAACAAAAAAAATAAAGAGATAGTGACGTACAAGAGAGAGAAAAAAGGCCTTGCTATCACTTCTCACACACATGCTACAGCAGTCTTTTTGTTTCCTTCCTGCTCTGTAAATATCAATTTTAAACTTGGAGATTGTTTGTAGCTACATTGTGGTAGTGTAAGTTGACAAAATTCTAGGGAAAATCAATTTATTTTTATTTTTTATTTTTTATTTTTTTTTCTGACTATTACTTTTGGTGATAATAAATTAATTACTTATTTTTAGTGTTTCTGCTTTTAACTGTCTTGTGACCAGTTAACCAAAACAGAAGTAGAGTACGAGGAGAAGAAGGTTGGGTCTGGCGTACACAAAAATTCTATCTAGTTAAGCTTTGGACAATAAGAAAGCTAATAAAAGAATGCACAACGCTCTTCAAGAGAGGATCAAGTGCTCAACAGCGCTCTACTTGGCCATTCCCATGGGACATGGCTATCGTTGTTGAACCTTTATGCACGTTTATGTTTCTCCCACTTGACAGGTGATTTCCTGGGTTTTTTTTCTAGAATGTCGGCTCTTTGGTTTCGTTCTGTTGTTGCTATGTATTGTTTCAACTTGTTTTTGTGTAATTAGAAAAATTAGTTTCTGACCCTTGGTACACTACCTTATTGTCTCTTTTCTTGCATAATCAACTAAAAGCATCTCTGATCCAAAATTAACTAATAAACTCACAAAGCAGCCCCTTTTTGTATCCATTCAAAGTTCCTATTATCCACTGTCCATAGCGCCTTGGCCAACAAGAAACTGCCAACCACATTAACCTTTAAATATATATAACCACACTTTCCCTTCGTTGAACCCACATTTTTTTTTTTTTTTGGTTGAAAATCGCATAGTCTGTCTTTTCATTAGTTTCTTTGAAATTAGACGCCAGATTCCTTACATTTCTACCAACTTTTGCATATACTACATTGCAGATATCGTTTATCAACAAGAATACATATCGCATTAGATAGCATTTATAATATAGCAAAACAACACGCCATTTCTGTATCCACTGCTACCTGCAAAATATTACCGGCATCACAACCAAAGTTTAAAAGAGCTACTCTTTAGCTTCAACCCGGTGTTTCACATTCATATCTTTATTACCTTCTTGGGTTCACTTTGATAACCATTTTCTTTTTATGTTTCAACCGCTCTTCCAATAACCAATAAGCAGCACCATTCAAGTTTCTTTCCTTACACATAGATGAAATTTGGTAACAACTTGCAACATTTATCGGTACCAGACTGGAAAAGCTACAATATTGACTATAACGACTTGAAATACAAAATCAAGCAAATTACCAAACAAGACACTCAAGACCTCTCCCTGTTGAAGCATGCATTTGTTGAAAATGTCGATTATGTCAATTTGTTTATACAGACCAAGTATGGTGAGCTAAACCGGAAATTCTCGTTTCTTGAATCAATATTCAACAACCTACTACATATAAAAGATGCAATTAATGACTATGACTCGCTACGATCATTTCTCATAGAGATTGATGAACTCTTTTATCAAGCTATTGAATTGTCAATTGTTTTGAAAAACTTGTCCAAGTTCATCTTGATTCAGAAAATAGCCATCAAAAAGATCTTCAAGAAATTTCTCAAATACTATCAGTACAAGAAAGTGGGTACTAAATTTGTCTTAGACTTGAAGGACAATCATCTCATCAACAACCCTCAATCGCTTGTCAACTTTGATTTAACTCAGTTGACTTTGAAATTGACAAATTTGATCAACTTGATTAAATATGAACGGAAATTCGTCGAGTGTTTTAATGGAGACTTGCAACGCAAAAACTCCTTGTTTTCGTTGGCATCGTCAGTAAATACTACGTCTGACTATCAAACTTCGATATTGGCCAACAACAACAACTACAACCACAATACATCACAGACAATCCCCAACAAGAATGGAACTTTCACCACCACAACCAACTCATCACCAAATACTGCCATCACTACTGCAACAAACACCACTGCCAATTACTTCAACTCCAACCCACAGCAGATACCCACATCTCCAGAGGCGCAGTTTGATTTGACTGTACTACTAAAACGTAATTTCCAATGTCATTGCCTTATACCGAATGAGCTGACTAGTGACATCATCCTCAACTTGAATGTTTACTTGAGTTTGAAGTGTATTGAGGATAATCTTGTTTCAGTGATTTACTTGAATCAGGAATTGTTGAAAGATCCGGCACTAATATTGTCAAGTGGCACTTCTCAACGATCAATTATAATGGCTCCAACAGGTGGATTGAGGAAATACTCATATTGTATCTTGCCGAATGAGATTGTTGAAGTTTTCTTGTTACATTTGCAAGATAGGTCTAATGAAGAGTACAAGAGTCGGTTGTTTGACTACTTTCAAGAGTCTAGTCAGTTGACAAAAAAGACTATAAACTTCATTATTTCCAATGACTATTTACCAGTAACAAGAACATTTTGTCAACGCTCGAGGTTTAGAATTGATAAAATTAGCGGTGACGTCAATAAAAGTGATGGCATGTTCTCTGACCCAATTGCATCGTCTAGTCAACAGCAGTCGCATCCTTCGCAAATCGATGAAAACGATTACTATCTTGCGTTGGAAAGCAATATTTGCACCACCAACAAGCCCAAACACATCAACACCATAGCTTTTCCTGAAAATTACAACGATATGGACTGCTTTCCACATAGTCATCTTGGGATATCTTCCAATGACTTGAACTTGTCAGAATTTGAATCGTCATTAACGACTGAGGTTGATTCTCAAACAGGTGTTGTGAGAAATAGTTTTTCCTCATCATTTGCTCGTCGATTTCCCAAAAAACTACAAATGATTCTTCAAAACAATGCTGTATCGTTATACAAAGGATTCAACTTTTATCAATATCAGATATCCTGTTACTACAACATTGTACCCAATGGAGAATACATCAACAATCATTATTCAAACTTGCTCAATTTGAACTTGTTGAAAGAATTTGAGGATATTGACGCCTGCAGTCACCAGTTGAACCAAGAAGAGGATTTGATTCGAGCCAAGTCTGATGATATAATGAAGCATAAAATGTCGATGCAAAATCTTCAACAGCAGGATCAGGCTATTGAACAACAACAAAGGCAAGTGAAGAATATTCAGTCGAGATCACGCAACAACAACAACAACAACAACAACAACCAACAACTTCAAGATAGTTTTGGATCGAGTATATTTGACCATGCAAGACGTAACTCGGGAAGTGTGTCACCAAATGAAGTCAATTTGACTGACGATGTGGCCAATATTGAGGACACTGATGTATATGATCTACAAACTAACCAAGTCACCAAATTCCTAACTTCAATTTTCAACCTCAAGCAGAAATTTTTCCACAATGGGGGAGAGCCGGCCAAGAACAAGTCACAACACAAGCAAAGATCCATCCATGAAAACCCCTTTTACTTCTCCCACGATGAGGATGGTGACGAACATCAGCACTTGCTTGATCCATATACTAAATTACTTTCATTATACCACCACCAAGACGACATCAACAACTACTCAACCTACGATTCCATCAATGAAGAACCCATGTCCTTTTTCCAACGTAATGAACACCAATTGAAATTTGAATTCGACTACGATCAAACATTATCCTACATTTACTTCACCCTAACCATAATCTCCCTTTTCCTATGTGGAATCCAATTGGGAACCATATACTCCATCTTCACCAGTATTGACGATATCGAAGACTCCAAGTTCCTCATTAGAGATAACTTGGGAATTTTCATTGTGTTGGTGTTGGGAATGATCATTTCGGTGGGGTTCAATTTGTTGGCGGTGAACTTGATGTGGTTTAGGTATTCTACACCGGTGAGGTTTCATAAGTTTTCTGTGTTGGGAGCTTTGATTATCAACTTGATTGGATGTATATGGAGCTGTGTTTTGTTGTTGAATTGCTTTTGAAAAGAGAAAAAAAAAGGCACCCCACTTGCATTATATTCTTTTAGCATTGATTGATTTTATCTTTTATTTTTTTTCTGTATAACTATATACATTACCTTTTAATTCTACAGAGATTTGCATTTTGAAGGAGATTGTAGATGGAGAATGAGTGGGAGAAGGGGAGTTGGTACTTTAGTGAGAATCCATTGGCTAAAGTTGCCCAAAAAAAAAAATTGCAAAAAAGAAATCTCCCGGGGGCGAGTCGAACGCCCGATCCCAAGATTACAAAATCTGGAAATATTTACAGTCTTGTGCTTTAAACCAACTAAGCTACCAGGAGGATTTCGCGAGAAAAAGATGAAATTGCTGGACCAAAGAAATTGGTTTTAGTCACGTTTTACTAAGTTTTTAATTTTTTGACATATTTTGCAACCTAATGTCGTTTTTTGGATGCTTGGCCACAAGAGCGAGTTGTAAAGGATATATGTTCCTTGATACCTCTTTCTGTTTTTATTTGAATGCTATCATTGCATTCAAACAACAATAGAGCTCATTGCAAAATCTAAAAGCATTAATCATTTATTAATAGGATATACATAGTGGTAGCATGCACCCTAGTTATAGTTAGTGTTGTCCTCGTTATCATTAGTAATAGTCGCTCAGTGTTCATTTTGGAAAAAAAGGACAAACAACCCAAAAGGGGGGCCCACTGAGTCGGTCAAAGAGGGAAAAGCTGATTGAATGCCAAGGTGCTAATGAGTACCGTGCATAAGACGGTGGTCATGAACAGACCCGACAACCAAAAGACAATTTAGACACATTGAATAAGTAATTGACCAAATCAACCTCCTCCTTTCTGCTGGATTACAAAACAAAGACAAGCTGATCCTTTACGACTTAGAGGATATCGTTTCACTGCTTTACACTTCACTGATGGCGCATAAATGTGGTTCGAGAAATACATGAAAAACCTCGGGTTTGGAAAGTATTGGAATAAGAGTGATTGCAGTCTTTGGAAAATCAACTAATCCCTCAACACCTGACTCTAGTTATTGACCCCTTTTGTGCTAGATCTGTCCAATGATGTGGCATGACATTGTGTTGTGTGTCGAGCATCGGCAGGAAAAAGTCGCTCGATTATTGACACGCCAACTGTATATGATTGATAAAGAATCATCTCTGTTTATATAAGAAGCTAATCAAAAATTTTTTGAAACATCTAAAAACGAAATTATTTTGTATTTTTTGTTGTGGTGTATATGCCAAGTATAATAATGCAAACCGTAAACACGTTGCAAGGCGTCTTGGCTCGTATTGTAATTGCTAGATTGGGAAACAAAAGCAACCTTTGAAACGCACTTACACATTATTGAAGGTTGGCACTTGTCGGGTGTAATGACTAAAAGAGGGATATACGATCTTGGCAAAGAAGGGGAAAAGATTGTCCATGGCTTGTCATTTCGTCCCATTGACTTATAATGTGGTCTAAGGGTATGAGTACGGTTTACCATGAGGACGTTTGGGATGTAGTGATAAGCATATACTACCGTTCTGAAGTGTAGATTTAGTTAGTTCCTGTAAAAGTGTGCATCATAAATTGTGTGACACCTCCATGCCAGGTTTTCAAGGATTACCCAAGTATAATAAATCATAGTGTCCAATAATGTTTTGGTATTTCGCTTGGTGTCTGTTGTAGTACTCCGCAATGTCTCTTACTGCTTTGGGTGCAAGTTCCTGCACGTGTCGTTGATCACGTGTAACCCATATATAATTGGCCCCGACCCAAATGACCTCGCCCCCCCTTCACTATATTGACTCCGATGAAATATGAGCCTACGGTAGGATTTGATGGAGAGGGCGGAATGGTAGGGTATTCCCGACTATTTGCAAGGTTTTTGGGAAGAGTGCCGGGTTTTGCGGCTTGCACGTATACATGCTAATTTTGCGATTAAATTTTGCTTTTGCTCGGTTTTATGATACTCAAAGGGTCTTAGTCTAAATACACTGAAGCAAATATTGGATTGGTTGCCAAGTTCATATGTAATAAATGATTTTTAAAAAAGTGTTGTAATTCATGGAAGTACATGTAGATATCTCTCATTCTCTACGATAGGTATCATTAGAGCAGCCACATTGTTGGCCAAAAAAGTGGCCGTGACTAAGCAAGCACTCTCTAAAAAAAAGAAAAAAAAAAAACACTAGACATATTGCAGTATATTGTTAATCACAAGCTTTTTCCAGCGTATACTACTCTGCGTCGCAACTTCTATAATATACTACAAACTACCTGCACTGCTACACTCTCTGTTTCATATTTCGTCTTTTGTTGATAAATGACAAACTATTGGTGTTGTTGTTGTTATAGTATAAATCATTTTCAATCAATTTGTTATTTCCTTGGTAAAAGATCTTGAAACAGTAGCCAAAGTTAACAAGAATTGACTTGAAGCCGTACTTTGCAGTTGAGACTATTTGTGCATGCGATTGAAGATGTAGTGGGTATGCAGTTTTTTTCCCATCACTGAGTGAAATGATGAAACCTTCGTAGGACTCCTTTGAAGGCGTAGTTGACTTGGTGTTTCGCTGTCGCAATGAAGTAAGTCCTTGATTTTCAAAAACTGACGATGAGTGATTCGTCCTTGATGTCGTTTTCTCCTTACTGTGCACCTTTTCAAATCCGATAATCATATTGACGTCACTGACCTGCCAGCATTTTACATCTTCATACCAGTGCTGACTCTCGCAAACAGCACTGAATCCAAGACATCTGATTTCTCGCGGATCTCTTTCAGCACGAAGACATATACTGTTTTTAGATCTTTGCAGATCAAGTTTGAAGGTGTGAACAATCAAAATACCCGAGTCATCTTCGTACACCAATGACAATGACGTTACCGAAACACAACCGCAGAATTTACAATGTGTTGGTTGTGAGTGGGCAACTTTGAATGTGCCAGGTCTAAAGTGTCCAATGTTGAATGTTTTCAAAACGAGACCAGTTTGAACATCTATTAAAGAAGCTGTGAAATCGCAAACGGATACGACCATGCCTATGAAGTCAATGGGGACAATGACAGGTGTATTGAGTTTATGCGATTGTTTCATAGTGGTTACCACATAATTCCCACCAATGGAAAGCTTGATTGGAAAATCTCGAAAGACAAAATTGTTGTTAACCACAACTCCAAGTATAAACCCTCCATTTGTTTTTTGACAAACAATTTTGTCATTAACTCTTGGTGTTTTGACCTTTGCAGCAGCAGAAAAAGGTTCAAATTGCTGTTGCTTCAAAGAGCCATCTTCACAAGATAAAACCAAAACTGTGCCATTATTGAGCACAACCACAAAATCCTGAGATATATGGCCTTGCTTGACCTTGTTGACTGGTTTGGATATAGATGACGGGGAAGGAGGTACGACGAATGGGGCAGATGGCGCGGCTGTCAATATTGGCGAGTCAGGACAGCGAATGATGCCGCTATGAGAATCGGGCAACAGTGAGCTCGAGCTTGCTCGTTTATCTCGTAACAACTTTCTTGCCAAGAATCCTGGTACTGTCTTGTGTCTGAAAAATGACTCCAACACCTTGGAGTTTCGATTTATGTTGGGGTGTTGTTGAGTCCACTTTAATTGAAAGTGCTCATAACAGTAGATTGAACCTTTATTAAATGATATGAGAACGACGTGGGTCCCATCGTCACTAATGGCGATATGATTGACTGGCCATATATCAGTCGCTAGAACGTGCTTTTCGCTCGAACTTGGAGACCAAGCTGTCACTGCATGATTGAAGTCCAAGGATACAACAATTGGACAGTTAGGGTTGGTGATCACATTTAGTATATCTGATGATTGAAGACTTCGTAGTTCGATGGAGTTGAGTTTCTCTTTCTCTGGGTTGATATAATGACTAGTAGTGTCAATGGAAGGGGATTTTAGCTTGAGACAAATAAGACTGACGGATGCTACAAACACTATGGCAAGAATTCCTTCCACGTAAAACAGATTAATAAAAGACTGATCTAGTTGAATCATATTATAAGCATCTCGTTCTGTATGGGGTGTAGGTGTGCGTTGTGGGATACTGTTGTCGCTTTGGTGTAGAATCTTCCAAAATTTGCGATTTTCTTTTTTATTTTTTTCTCTTTTGCTCTCGTTAAATGTCACTTGTGCTACACTCAATCAATCGGATTTAACACAATGCTTTTGCAACTTGACTATTGGCACCAGTCACTCAAGATACTCTTTACAATTACGAAATTCACCGGAATACGAATTGTATTTCAAGCATGTACATTCTAGTTTATACGCTTATAATCTATACTCGTTTCAGTCACTGAAATTGTTAAAGCCTGGGTCACAAGTTCTAACAACACCATCCTTTTCTGAAAGCTTGTTCAACGTTTCGAAATCTTCCTCACTCAAGGTGAATGTCTTGATGTTGGAAATGATTCTTGAGTCGGTAACTGACTTTGGCAAAACAACGGTGTTTCTTTGCACAGCCCAAGAAACCAAGACTTGAGCAGGTTCAACACCATTCTTTTCAGCAATTTCAGTAATTGTCTTGTTTTTGAACAATGGAGATTCACTGGAGCCCAATGGTGAGTAAGCTTCCAAAACAATGTTCTTGGATTTCAAGTAATCGTACAATTCAGGTTGAGTCAACAATGGGTGAGCTTCAACTTGGTTAGCGGCTGGCACAACATCAACACCATCAGCGTTCAAAAGCTTTTCCAACTTCTTGACGGTAAAGTTTGAGACACCAATGGCCTTGACTTTTTTGCCTTTCTTGTAGATTTTTTGCAAAGTCTTCCAAGTGTCGACGAAATCGTGATCTGAGTAAGGCTTGTCCGTCTTTGGGTCAGTTGAGACTGGCCAGTGAATCAAATACAAATCGACATAGTCAAGACCCAATTTCTTCAAAGACTCATCCAAAGCTGCTTCAACATCCTTGTGGTTTTTGTTCCACAATTTGGTGGTAACAAACAATTCCTCTCTTGGGATCTTGGCAGCTGCAATACCTCTGCCTACTTCTTCTTCGTTTCCGTAGATGGCAGCAGTGTCAATGTGTCTGTAGCCATTCTTCAATGCAGTCAAGACTGAATTGTAGGCAGCATCTTTTTCACTAGCACGCCACGTTCCCAAACCAACGGCCGGGATCTTTGCACCTGTGTTTAAGGTGAATTTGATTGTGTTGACCTTCAATTGAGCTGACATTGTGATTTCCTTGTTAGTGTTGTCTCTGACTGTGGAAAGAGTGCAATTGTTGAAAAGAATTGACCAGAAAGGCGAATTTAGCGGTTATTTATATTGTTGCTAATATGTTTTTTTTTTGCTGTGTATTTGTTCCGAGTACGCTACAGATGACAAATCTGACAGCAAAAACTAAAAAAAAAAAAAAAGAGAAATGAAAGTTTAACGCCACACAAAATGCAGAAGTTATATATATGGTTGTGCTGAGTTTTGTAAAGCAATTAAACAGCCCTCTTCCTCCCCCCCCCCAAAAGAAAAAAAAAAAAAACAACCAAAATATCTCGGAAAATTACCTAAAACGGAGGGGGTGGGAGGGGGTGGGGGGTGATACTACCCGCACAACTCTCAGGGCCATACTTGACCTAAGACAGTGATATAGTGATATGACATCATTGTATTACTCAGCAAAAGAACAGTTGTTACCACTTTTGTGATCAACAGAGTACAATAGAGGGTTATCGGGATTGCTAGCCACAGTCCAAATATCTCAACATACAGGATCCGTCAACTTTCATTGCGATGGAAGCCTTTTCCAGATTCGTAGCACCCAACTACTCTCACTCCAAAAGAGTGTCGTGTGAATTGTCGTAAATGAATTGCTGGCGAAACCAAAAGAAGAAAGAAAAAAAAAAAAAAACAAAAAAAAAAAAACTTGAAAAATTCAAACTGCAATTGAATCGACAAATTGAGTATTTCGAATTCAGCTTTCAGTTATGGAGTCGGTACTTAATACCACCTTGGGTACACGTTTGAGTGCGTACTTGGTCACAGCAGATGATTTTAAAAGACAAAGGACTAGGGTCAACAAGAGAATTCTCAAGCTACGTCGTGACCTAAACTTGGTCACCAAGGATACCAAAAATTATAGCGCAAAGGAACAAACTTCAAAGATCACGCCTCAACAGTACAATGAGAACAAGGACTACGGATTGCTTGAGCTACTTTTGGCTGAGAGGGATATGTTGTATGCACATGAGATAAAAGCGAAATTGGACATCAATAGTGAAAAATCGTCATCGTTTACCACTCTATTGAAAACCAAGATGAAGAGAGCATTATTCCATGTTGACAACTTGATAAAGTTGACTGCAGACGAGACCGACAAGAAATTGCGCATTGAGGTTTACATTTATGCAGCATTGGTTGCTGGACAATTATCAATTACTAGGAAACAATGGGCAAAAGCATTGAATGCATTTTCGATAGCAAAGTGCAGTTTGGACTATTTGAATGCACAGGATAGTGATAAGGAGTCCTTCAACAAGACTTTGTGCTCTGAGCTACTTGAAAACACAGTTGACCCCTCTTTGAATTTGGCAGCGTCGCAATTACATGACGTTCCAGCAACTGATTTGAAGACGTTGTCAAGAAAGTACTGTCATGAAAGATATTTCCCTAGAATTTCAGTTGCTCTCGACTTGATCGATCCACTGTTCACCAAGGACATCTCGTCTTCAGTACAGTTGCAAAAAGAAGTGGATTGGAGGGGTCACGTTGCTACAATTTACAACGACGAACTTGCTTACAAGATCCAAGAATTAACCAGTAACAAGGAGTGGCTGGAGTACAATGACGTCAATCAATTTGATCACGTTATTGCATCTTGGATCAGCATTTTGGAGTTGCATAAAGAAGATTCGCAGAAAAACAAAGATGACGACGACATGGAAAAGGTTCAGGATAGAGCAATTTTATCAACTTATATCAACTACAATTTACTCTTTACGAAACTCAAAAGAGATTTGTTGTTGGTAGGCCAATTGGCAGCTCACAATAATGTTGAGGAAAATAAGGATATCATTCGAATTTACTCCGGCATCACCCAACTAGTTGACGAATTAAAAGAGCTTCCTGGTGTCTACAATGACGAAGACCTACATGAATCGCTAGAAAATTTGGAAAAGTTTTACAATAGTCAGAAGAATGTAATCATTGCTGAGTCGTACCAGTTCAACAGCAGATTTTCAGAAAGCTTGAAAATTTACAACTATGTCAATCAGGAGTTGAAAATCTCGCATGACTATTACAAAGTTGAGTTCCCATTTGAAGTGAGTACCAATACCGAAGTTGCCCTTTTTAAAGTGCATTTGGAAAAGAAGGTTTTGCAAGCACAAGTTAGTGCCCAATTTGAACAGAGTAAGAAGGCCGCCTGTTCGAAATATACAATTGAGGATACAAAGAAGTTCCCTCTTGGATTGGAGGTGATAAATCTCGACAAGATTGAGCCAGTGATGTGTAAACCTGTTTTGTTTGATATTGCATTCAACTACATTTCACCTGCTCCAGAAGCTGCACAACCAGTTCAAAAACCTACTCCTGCAAGTGAGTTCAATCTGGAACAAACGAAAAAGCGTGGATTCTTTGGTATATTCGGTGGACGTAAGTAGAGATGTGAGAGTAAAGTTGTTTCTAGTCGAAGCTCAGCAATGAAAATTGATGAGCTTGTTCAAAAAAAAAAGGAAAAAAAAATAAAAGCGATCCATACGCGTAGACATTGAAAAATTACAGTAGCCTAAACCTTAAACCCAAACTGCTATTTGTCTCCACTACCATACACTTATGAAGAAAGAAGGACTGGCATTGTTGTTAGCAATATGTGTTGTGGGTTTATATAGTACGTTCCTCACGTGGTCTGTCTTGCAGGAACGTATCAACACTACTCCTTACGGCGAAAATGAATATTTTCGTACCCCCCTAATAGTGAACAGTGCTCAAGCATTCCTTGCATCGATAGTTGGACTATTATACACAATCGTAACGTCAACGTCCTCACCATTTGATGTATTCACACAGAATGGCAAACAAGGATGGCAGGTGTTCAAATCATTGGTCTTGATATCTGTATGTTCAAGTGTTGCATCTCCAATTGGATATAAATCTTTGGCACATTTGGACTATTTGGCCTACTTGTTGGCAAAATCATGCAAATTGATTCCAGTAATGTTTGTTCATTTCACACTATACAAGACTAGGTTCCCATTGTTCAAGTACGTTGTTGCTCTGTTGGTGACTTTGGGAGTGACGATATTCACCTTGGCCCATTCAAAAGAGAGTAAAAAGGTTAATGATGGGAATACACCCTTGGGATTGGCTTACTTGATTGGGAGTATGCTACTCGATGGATTTACAAACTCCACCCAAGACCAGTTGTTCAAGATTCCCCTCCAGAGGAAATTCACTGGTGCTAAATTAATGTGTGTTTTGAATTTGTTCATATTTGTACTTACTGCCGGCTATATTATTCTTTTCCAAACTGAGCAGATCACCAGCACTTTCAACTTTATTCAAAAGTATCCTCAACTACTTTACGATATTGTCATTTTTGCCGGCTGTGGTGCTGTTGGGCAAGTGTTTATATTTATTATATTGGAGCACTTTGACTCAATTGTGTTGATAACGGCAACGGTGACGAGAAAGATGTTAAGTATGATATTGAGTGTGGTTTTGTTTGGACACTACTTGAATTTCAAGCAGTGGATTGGTGTGGTGATGGTTTTTGGTGGGATTGGGTTCGAGGCTTTTGCCAAGTCTCAACAAAAGAGAAAGCGTAAAAGCAATTGAAGGGTGAGTTGTACATGTTCACTTGTTTGTTTGTATATACTGTGTCTTTTACATAACCTAGTCCCATTTTCGTTTGGCAATAGTGCCAACTTTTCTCATTCACGTGCGTTCCTTCCCCTTCACCCTCCCCCTCTTCCACCTCATTGAATAATTCCATCCAAATACTCTTCAATCTTTTTCTTGATATTCTCTTTAACCTCTAGCGGTATCGATTCTTCTGCCTTCGGTCTCACATATGCATATAAATCACCTAAGCTTTTTGTCTCCAATTTCTTTTTATCACCTCCCTCATTTAGTCTATCGTTTGCAATCTGTGCCACTTTGTCATACCACCCACTCTCATACAACTGTAGTTTGAGCTGCTTATTGATGAGATCGTAGTTCCCTGAGGCAACCAAGTGTTCTTGAATTTTTGATTTGATTTGGTTTAGCTCATCTTGTTGCGTCATCTTTGGTGTGGTTGCGATTGAGGACAAGTGACCCAAATGAAAAGCTTCTGTTGCAAATGTAAATCCTCTATAGTTATTGAGGCTGAGTCCTAGATAAGCGTATCCGTTGGATATTGTATGCCACAAGTGATGCGCTTCTGAGTTTTGTCGGTTGATCATTTTGATATTTTTTTTTGCAATTTTCCAACAAAAGCAATCATTTTCTTCTCCTATGCTAAGATCACTTCTTACAAGAGCAATGTCCACAAAAGCTTCCCCCTACAAGGCCAGAGTAACTGCAATTGAACCTTTGCAACAAGGCAAATGGATTCAAACGAGAAAGATCGAGTACAATGACCCCAATGGGAAACCCAAGCAATGGGAAATGGCTGTGAGAACCACTAGGACAGATACCACAAACGTCGACGCAGTATCCATTGTTTCTGTCCTACACCACGAAAACAAGGCTAAGGAGTTGGTCTTGGTTAAACAATTCCGCCCACCTTGTGAAAAAGTGATGATCGAAATGCCAGCCGGTTTGGTGGATCCCAAGGAAACGATAGAAACAACAGCGGTTAGAGAGCTACTTGAAGAAACAGGTTACCACGGCACATTCCGTAAGCAGTCCCTGATTATGTTTAGTGACCCGGGATTAACCAATGCCAACATGGTTTTGGCTCATGTTGATATCGACTTGAAAGACCCCAAGAATCAGAACCCAGTGCCACAATTGGAAGAAAATGAGTTTATAGAGACGTTTACTCTTCCCTTGGAGAACTTGTTGGAAGAAATGGAAAACATCTGTGAAAAGGAAGGTTGTTCGGTTGATGCGAGGTTGTACCATTTTGCCAAGGGTATACAATTGGCGAGAGCTTTTCAATTGTGAGTAGTAAAGAGTGTCAATGTCATTGGAGTAGTGAATATCAAAGAAACTAAGTAGAATAGAAGATGCACGGCATAGCTTTATCGTAGATTTCATCTCTTTTGCTTTTAAGAAATGCTGTTAACAATTACCCGCTTCAGGCGATTTTATATATCCGCAGCTCCCCACCCCCCACCAAAAAAAAAAAAAAAAGAAAAACAGTTGGGTTCTACACTTCACCTTAGTTCTGACCCCAGTTTTTCAACTAACCAGTCTCGCCAATTTCACGCAATGACAAGTATAGATCCATCCAGCGATACAGGAGTGTCCGATTCATGCTGTTTCTGCTTAGGAACTGATACTGACATTCCATCGTTTGGTACCATTCAAGATGCGCAGGACATGCTAAAGCCATGCTCGACATGTTCACTAGTTTGCCATCGTAGGTGCTTATTGGATTGGCTTGACACGGTTCCTCCTAACAAATTGCGTGTCATTCATGCGTCTGCAACACCGGCCGACACTTCTTTATTAGCAAGGATGCATCAGGAACATGGTGGTGATATTGGTATAGGGCAGGCACGCACTACAAACACAACCATCAGAATCGACTTGACGGCACAAGCTCTTGAGAGCTGGTTCAACAATATCACAAGTTTCACAAACAACGAAGATGATACGGATGTAGATGCCGAAGGTGAAGGTGAAGGCGGGTCTTTGGAAGATGAGCAGGATTTGGAGCACCCTCATGACGGTCACGCGACTCCATTAAGCGACCACAATAGCCACGGTGAGGATTCATTTAGCAACTCTAGAGAAACCTTGGTTTATATTCTAGCACCTTGCCCACAGTGCAAGAAATGGATCATGTTTTCCATGAAGAGGTCGTTGCTACTCACGCTCCACTCTGCATTGAAATCGACAACCACCAAATTGATTCGATACGGTGCTGTTTTTCTTGGAATCACGTCGGCACTCACTGGTATAGCATCAATGGGGTACATTGGGTTAACAAGCGTGGGCATAAAAATGATGGACAAGATCGTGCCTGCCCCATTATTGGTACGATTATTGACGCGGAGAACCTTGCTCAAGTCAACAAGTACGTATTCGTCATTGTCGAAAATACTATTTGGTAATTCGGCTTCATACGCGGTGGATAATTTGGAGCAAGCATTAGTTCAAGGCTTGATTGACCCGTTGAAGTTCTCCCGTATTCCAGTGTTGCCAATTGTAATGTACCGAGCTAGATCATCTTCCATTTTCAAGTTGATTTTTGGTCGTCGCGATGACGAGTATCCCAGTGCGTTGATTACAGAGCTCATGATTAGTGCTTATATTTCTTCTATTGGTGACCACGCTTTAGTTCGAGCCATCTACAGAAATCTCAAGGCTGATATCACAAGTGGACTTCAGCATGGGTTCAGTTTCACAGCTAATCCATTGAGAAACATTGATTTTCTTTCTACAAACAATATTATATCCATGTTGGTTCCTTTGAGATGGGCGTATGATCTCTTTTATCGTCTTTCGTTCAATCGTGCCTACTTTAATCTCACCATGGAATCTCGGCCCAGAACAATAGCAAATAGTCTAAGTGAGGCTGAAATTGATCAGTTGGAAAATTTGAATAGCCAGTTGAATGACTTGACCACCAGAAATCGCAAAATCTACAACACCATTGATAAAAGCATTGAAGCAAACTCATTCCTAAACATTCCTGTTATTTCATCATGGATCAAGTTTGCTCATAAGCAGTTTGTTTACTTGCACGCATTACGCAACACATGGCTCAAGTACATCAAGTTGACCTTGACTTCAAATGTGAAATTCACATGGGCATGTCTTCGATACGACTATTCGACACCATTAGCAGCAAACGGAACCATCATCAAATCACTAACAACAATCTTTTGGCCATACCTTGCTTCCAAAGTCGGTTTATTGATTGCTCCTTTGCTAAGTAAGAATTTCGCCGCTTTTGATAAATTACACATTGATAAAAAAATCCTCATTGCAAACATTGTTGGATTGGTTCTTGTTGCCATTGCCAAAGAGATTCCCCAGCTCTATATGGCGCGGAAAAAAGTGAAACAAATGTCACGAATCGTGCTGGTTGATTCGAATGATCTTGGGATATTCAAAAGCTTGACAGCAAGTCTTTTACAAGAAGGAAGAAACGGAAGTAGCGATGATGATGATGATGGTGGTGGTGGTGGTGACACGTTGGCTGAAGTTAGCGACGTTTTAATCAATGATCTCGCAAACATACCGGGTAATTTCCCTCAGTGAAGCGAGAGAGAGAGAGTAGCAGTGAGGGGCAAGTACTTATACACACACCGGCATGCACATTGGTAGGTAATGATACATATATCTTATATTGGTACAATTTGCAAAATGACTGTAGAAAAAGGTATACTAAACAAAATCAATCAACGCATGGTTGCGTTCAAAGGTCCTTTACTCATCGTCGTAATTCTCGTCTTCTTCAACTTGTCTCATTGGCGGCTCTGCATTTTCCTCCTGCTTTGCATCCTGTTTTGCATTGTCATCACCATCTTCAGGTTTGCTTTCTTCGACTTGCTCAGTATCCTTCTTTTCATGATTTGCCTTCGCATCGTCTTGATTGTCTTCCGATTTCTTGCGCTCTTCTTCATGCTTCTCTTCTCTTGCTGAAGTCTCACCAGCATGATGATGGTCCTGTACAACAGGTTCACCATCACCACCACGATCTTTCTTGTCTTTATTTCCTGCAGGAATTGCACCAGAGACAACATCATCTGGTTCATTGGAGTTGCTCTCATCTTCCTCCGCCTTTTTGCCAGTCACGTTACTTGAAAAACGGGGCACCGATTGAACTTCCGCGGGAGCTTCTGCTGGAACTGGTGGCACTTCAGCTGAAGATGGGGTTCCTGGGTTGGGTTGTTCAGCCGATGCTTTGGTAGCTTCAACACCGGAATTGGAGGAAATCTTCACTTCCTGTTGAATTGGTTTTGGTGGCTCCTCCTTTTCACTTTGAAGTTCATGTTCAGAAGTAGCGGCTGTCGCAATTGCATTCTTATCCTCCACATCCTTCTTTTTCAAAATCCTTTCTGAGTCTTCTTTATCATCCAAGTCACGCTTCCCATTATTTGGAAAAGTCTCATAACCATCTGAAGAAGGGCCAGCTAGTGGCAATTGCAGGTTCGAGGAAGGAGCAGAGGGTTGAGCCTGCTCTGCTTGTGGCTCTGACTTTGTCTCCGTCTGTTGTCCTTGCTGGGCAGACTCCTTTTCCTTTGCAGACTCCACATTTTCTAGCTTTGCAACAGCTGGTGCTGGTGCTGGTGCTGGTGCTGGTGCTGGTACAGTTGGCTCCTCAGGACGAGGGGTTGGAACTGGCGTCTCTTGCTGTACTTGTGTATTTCCAAAAGCTTCAGCTTTCACAGCTTGCGGAGGTTTATCATGTTCCAGTTGTTTATTCAACTCTTCGGCATTTCCTCCTTTCACTTCGGTACTTTTCGATTCCAATGTTGGCTTTGTATCAATGTTTGCAACACTTGATGGATTCGAATTATTCAACGCCGGCAAAGCTGGACTGGCCTGTGATGTGTCGGGATGATTCACTTGCATTGAAGGTTGAGGCTGGTGAGGGGGCTGTTGACTATACTGATTAGGAGCTTGTGATGCGGGTACTGGAATTTGTTGCTGAGGCTGGTGTACTTGTACTGGTTGCTGCAGTGGTTGGTTCGTGTTTGAGCTTTGGTATTGAGCAAGACCAGCTGCAATTCCTGGTTGAACTTGCTGGTACTGAGGCAACAGTTGTTGCTGTTGCTGCGGTGGTGGTGGTGGAGGCGCAGGCAACAGTGATCCTGGCTGAGTCGCTGCACTCAATTGGAGAGGACCTTGATTGTTTGCCAGAGCCGAAGCAAATTGCAGTTGCTGCTGCTGCTGCAGTTGCAGTTGCTGTTGTTGTTGTTGTTGTTGTGGTGGTGGTGGTGGCTGCTGTTGTTGTTGTTGCTGTTGCTGTGGTGGTAACTGTCCAAAAGGTTGTCCCGGCGTTTGACCAGCTTGCAATTGTTGGCCACCGGTTTGTTGCACGGGCAGCCCTTGTTGTCCTGGTTGCTGATTACTTTCCAAAACCATTCCTTGCGGTAATCTTGGTTGTTGAATAGATGGTGGTGGTTGAGGAGCATGAGTGTTTCCTTCTTGTTGATATTTGATCAATTGATCCAATCTTGCCTTTATATGAGGGTTTCCTGGATCCAATCTTTCTGCTTGCCTATAAGCGTCTAATGCATCGCTAATTTGGTTGTTGCAAGTTTCATACAAGGTTCCCAAATCGTACCAAACTTCGCTGATGTAGGGGTTTAATCTGATTGCTCTGGTATAAGCATCCAAAGCATCGCGGTATTGACTGATTTGGTAGTACAATACACCAATAGAGCACCAAAAAGTTGGGTTTCTAGAGTCACGATTAACAGCTTGTTGGAAAGCTTCATAAGCTGCGTTGAAATCTCCTCTAATCATGTGAACTCTTCCCAAGTAATACCAAGAGTGGGCATCAGTAGAATCAATCTCTAAAGATTGCGTCAAGTATTTTAATGCAATATTCAAATCTTGTTGGAATGGCTCGTGTCGAGCTGGATGGGAGCCATTAGATTGACCTGGGGTTGGTGGGTTCAGTTCAGCTTGAGAATAAAGGCATCCCAACTGTTGCAATACTTTTGCATGTTGAGGATTCACTTGTAGTACCTTTTCGTAAGCTTCCTTAGCTCCATTCCAGTCCTTTTGTTGTTCCAAAACCGATCCAATTTGGAACCAAACGTCAGGCTGAGTCAATGGTGGTGGAGGGTTATTCAAAATGTATTGGAAGCATTCCAATGCAGGTTGCAATTTGCCTTGGTGTTTATATATAATACCCAAACGGAAATAAATTTCGGTGGCTTTTTCGAAATTGGGATCCAATTCCAACACGCGAACAAATGCTTCTTCAGCGTATTCCAAAGAACCATATCGGTCATAAAGAATACCGATTCCATGCCACAATTTCGGTACATTGGGATTTTCCAAATAATACAATGCACGTTGATAAGCAGCATAGGCTCTTTGTAAATCGTCCAACATCAAGTAGCAATGTCCTAACAAACCCCAAGTTTCACCATTTTCTGGGTTGAAATTGAGTGCCTGTTCATACAACTCTGCAGCTTTGAAAAACACATCCTTTGAACGGTAAACATTGGCTAGTTTAGTTAAAATTTCAGGGTTATTTGGCGAATGTCTCAAAGCCGAGTCGTAAGCAGACATAGCACGGTCGAAATCTCCTAAACTTTCAGCTAAGGACCCAATTGCTAGCCAGGTGGAGGCCGTGCTGTCACTCAAAGCGTTTGCGACGGGGTTACCCTGAGCCTGTGCTTGTGCTTGTGCTTGTTGGGCCAGAGCTTGTGCTTGTGCTTGAGCTTGAGCTTGAGCTTGTGCCTGGGCTGCTGCAACGATCATTCCTGGCCCGGTAGCGTGAGAAGCTTGTTGCTGCTGCTGCTGTTGATATTGCTGCTGCTGTTGTTGTTGTTGTTGTTGTTGAGGTGTAGGTTGCGTTGGAAGCGGAGCACCTGGGTTTGGTGGATGAATACCCCCATTCAAAGTGGATGGTGGGGGCTGCTTGTTGCCAACAACAATTGAGTGGGCAGGATTGTACATGAGAAAAGGTACTTAACAAACAAGAAAAAAAAAGGAAAGGGTGTGAAATGGTGTTGCAGGTCTAAATCTTAGTCAAAGCAGTGTAGATGGTGGGTGCTGTGTGTGTGTGTGTATAACCTGCGATGCAGTTCTGAACTATATGTATATATGAACTGAAGTAGTAGTTTGTTTGCAAAGCTTAATATCCTCGAGGTGGGAGTGGGGGGGGGGCCAGTTTGGTTGTCAATTTTTCCTCTGTCTTTGGTTGTTGTTGATAATTTTTTTTTCTCTTTTTCTCTTTTTCTCTCTCTTTCTCTCTTTCTCTCTTTCTCTTGTGTGGGTTCTGTATGGGTCTTTCTCTGTTGCGTTCAGTTGTGTCTTGAGATTGTACACAAAGTCTTACGTGGAAAATTAACAAACAAACAACAAACAACAAACAACAACAATAACTACAACGAAGAAATAAAATAAATAAATAAATAAATATAAATAAATGAAAAAAAAAAAAAAAAAAATAAATATAAAATTTATTTTTGTGAAACTGCGGGAGGCAAAGTTAAAAAGTTGTCAAACAAAACAAAACACTCAAGTGTTGACTGTTATGAATGTAATCAATTAATTGAACTTAATGATGTGTCGCAACAAGAAAGTATCTCTGTGTTTGCACCTGTATGCGCCAGTTACTCAAGCTGCTATATCCTTTGGTGAGGTGCAGTAGACAACCACTTATACACGGGGGTGGAAAATTTTTGTTGATGAAAAGTTCCTTAACGTCATTCGCTTGTCGATTAAATTATTTTCGTGTTTTAGATTTTACGACATTGCAACATTCAATAATTCCCCCCCTCTAATTTCAAAATCGGGTGGGGTACACTTAGAGCTTGACCTCCGTTCTTACTATGACCCACCACTACTACTACTACTACTACTACTACTACTACTACTACTACACAAGCAATACTATAACTATTACTGAAACAGCACCACTGATTGCTCTAGTTTTTTATGTTTTTCTTATTTTGTCAACTCCGGGCACAGCTTGGTGGTAAAACTTACACACAATTAATCAGGCACAGCCTCTTACAAACCCTTCATCCTCAGACGGATTTAATCACTCTAAAGTAACAAGCCATGTCGACCAAACAGTGGCATAAGACTGCTTGCACCTGTAAGACCCCGAACAGATTCTCTTTATCTCAACCATAGTCGGAATCCGGGGATAAGTGGAAAAAAAAAGGGGGTGCAGAATTGTTGTGTTGTCACATGAACAGCACATAGGCATTTCTTACACCCGCATTTGAAAATTAATATTGTGAGTTTCTTTTTCTTATTTTTTGTTTTTTTGTTATGGAAGACTAAAATCTCTAAATTACGATCACTAGCTTGCACCCTAGACAAATTCAACCTGAGCATAACGGAGCACGGTGCTCATTTGGGGCAAATGCATACTTCACACTGGGTATACCATCATAACACCGTTGTTGTAGACTTGATTCAATATCAACAAACACTGTTCTTCATTCCCAACTGGTTTCAAAAATTTCTGCACCCCCTATTTGTTTTTGACCCGATTACACAAATAGACAATTTTTTTGTTTTTTTTCATTGCCTACTTTTTGGGGGTGTAAATATTTCAAGTTTTTACACACCCTGAGTTATTGTCCTGATTTTAGACCTTGAGAAACTTCGCTTCTTTATGTTTCCTTTCTTTTTTTTTTTTTTTTTTTTTTTTTTTTTTTTTTTTTCTTTTTTTTTTTTTTTTTTTTTTTTTTTTTTTTTTTTTTTTTTTTTTTTTTTTTTTGTCTTTTCTCTGACTCCGTATTTCTTATGCAATTGACTCCTTATTTTGACAACCGCTAACAAATGATTGTAAAATGAAAAACTGCAGTACTTACAGTATCCTCTTATATACATACACACAAAGTACGTGTCCCCCCCCCCCCTCACAAGTGCAGTTTCTTATTCTGCTGCCCTTTGAAGGAGCTATTGAAGCCCAACAAACTATTTAAATCTTTTGACCACTGGTTTTGGTTAGTAGCAACACACCAAATACCATTCTTATCATTATATTCGACACCATCACCACTGTACTCTCCTGCTTCAGCACTTCTCCCATTATTTCGCTTCTGCTTCTTGATCTTATCGTTTTCAACCACAACTGTTTCAGAGGTTATATGTAATTCATCTCCCGGATGCAAATCCTGTTGACTGATTCCATCCACTGTCAACTCTATAAATGAACTGCGATTGGTTTTGGATAATCGCACCATAATATCCGAACTGCATGGTAAGATCAATGGACGAAACGAAAGCGAGCGAGGACATATGGGTGTGAGCAATATACACGCCACAGCTGGGTGTGTTATTGATCCACCGGCAGATAACGAATATGCAGTTGACCCAGTTGGAGTAGAAAAGATTAATCCATCAGCATAGGTAGTTGTGAAGAATTCGTTATCAATATAAATATCTAATGATGTCAAATTGGGTGAGCTTCCGCGATGGATCGTGATGTCATTCATTGCATGAATCATTTCTTGCTTCTCCAGAATAGCTACCGGGTGGTCGCTGCTCTCCTCCATTTCAGTAACCAGCCTCTTCCTCTTGTTCCTGACGGTGGCAACTTCAACTTCCTCCTCTTTAGCCTCGTGACACACTTTTGTATCGGCATTTCTAACCACATGGCACTCCAACCGGTTCCTGTGCAATGCTTGTGCCCTATTCTCATAAACCAATGCAAAACACAGCATACAGTTTTTGAAATCAAATGGCAACAAAAACCCCAACGTCCCCATGGCAAACGACAAGACTGGTGGGACTTGGACATTGGAAAATAGCGAAACCCCTCGTAAAATAGTTCCATCACCACCAAGTGTAATCAACAAATCAGTCTTGCTTATGATTTCCTTTTTGGTACCTGTATAAACAACATGTTCCACTTTCGAGTCCAATTGCTTATCAACGCTAGAACCTTCACTCATCAACTCATCAGCAACGTTTTCATCAACAATCACATTGACACATGGGTACAGCACATGCAAATGATTTATCAACTCCACCATGGCGTCGCGCACACTAGGCTCCCATGGCTTCTTCACTAAAAACACATTTGAAAGCGGGCCCTCGCTCCATATTACATTGTATAAGCGATTATTTGCCGATTTGATATACTCTGGAAACCGGGCGGATGGTAAGTCACGACACGACTTCATTGTGAGTTTGGATTCACTGCCCCGCATAGTTGTCGCCAGTTGAGAGAGGAATCGCCGTTGGCGGTGGTGGTGGTGTAGTTGTAGTTGTTGTTGGAGGTGTAGTTGTTGTTGGAGGTGTAGTTGTTGTTGTAATTTCGGTCGGAGTAATTTGGACAACTTTGTTGCAATTGGTGGGCTGTTGCGTAGTTTATGTGGTGATAAACTTGGCAAGATAAAGTCGTGGATAATCATTCGATATTATAAATGGAGATACAACGGTTTCAAAGTAATGTGCAATCTTGTTGGATCTCACTATTTCAAAACAGGTGATATCACCGATGCAGTTGCCCTACAACACGCAATGAATATGTTCTTTATGCACCACATACAGTTCTGATTCTTTTTTTTTTTTTTATATTTTTTTATTTCTATACTTTTGTGGAGTGATCAAAATAAAACTAATGATACAATCTTTTTCATTTTCTCTTCCTTATTCTACAATATCTACTCATTCATTCTTTAACGCTGCTTCATTTATGGCCTCAATCTCCTTCAATTCCTCCTCTGTCAACATCGAAGCATCAGCAGTTTCATCTTTTGTCTTGTCGTCCTCAATGGTGTTGTTTTGCGTCTCGTCGCCATCAACTTCAGCATCCTTCATCTTTACATCTTCCTCCTCTTCGACAACAACGTCAGTCTTACTGCGGTCACCGTTACTTTCTTTATTCCCATTCTCTTCTATGTTTTGCTCTCCGGCATCTTTATCATCTTCATCATAAAATTCATTCTCTGGTTGTATTTGTGCATCTCGACTCATTTCTGATCCCCCTTTTGTATCAATTGCCTCAGGGCTGTCTTCTTCAACATCACCCAAATCTTCTGGATCATTGGGCACGTCATTCATCTGCACCGATGGCGCATGTTTAGTATTTTCTAAATTGGCTATTATACTAGTCATAATCTTGTCCAAGAACTCAGGCGAGTTTTGATTATACATGTTTGATGGACGTACTTCCAAGGAATAGTTTGGCGCGTAGTACTCGTAGTATTCATTGTACGGCAACTCTGCTGGCAATTTCACGTTGTTTAACAAGCCCGACTCATAAGCCCAGGTTCTAGCCACATTTCTCATTGTGTATCCACCACCACCCAACACCATCAATGGGATATTGAGCGATTTGACAAAATTAATGCAATTGGCGTGTCCCTGCATCGACAAGTTGAAACATCCCAACCTATCACCACTTAAAGAGTCACCCCCACATTGTAGCACAATGGCTGACGGTTGGTACCATTCGACAATCTTGGATATCACCGGCTCAAAAATCGACTTGTACGTAGCGTCGTCAATACCATCTCTCAAGGGAACATTCACACTGTGATACTTTCCCTTGCCAATTCCGATATCTCTCAATTCCCCAGTTCCGGGGAAAAACTCACCATATTTGTGGAACGAACATGTCATGACTCGATCAGTAGTGTAGAAAGCCTCTTCGACACCATCACCGTGATGCACATCAATATCAATGTACAATACTCTCGGATGGTATCTCAACAACTCGATTATACCCAACACAATATCATTCAAGTAACAGAACCCAGATGCTTCTGATTTCTTTGCATGATGCAAGCCACCTGCATAGTTAATGGCAATATCACATTTGCCTCGGTTCAACCGTGCTGCACCTTCCATTGACCCACCACCACTGATTCCACAATACTCAAACAATCCATCAAACACAGGACAATCGTCACCAACGTTAAACTTGACACTCTCTTTACTAAACATGTCTAAATTGTCCGGCGACACTCGACTAATGAAATCGATATACTCGTCAGTGTGAAACTGGCACATTTCTTGTTTTGTTGCTGGTTTGGCACGATAGATCTCCATCTTCTTGTAGAGTCCATAGTTCATTATAAGCGAGTGTGCCATTCTTATACGATGTGGCTTCATCGGATGTCCGGCACCATAAGCATAGTTTCCAATGTCTGCATCGTAGAAATAAGCTATTCTTTTCTTTTGGTTCGGGTCAACTTTGAGCTCGTCAAAGGGGAGCTGTGTGTACATGTCTGGCCAAGGGGTAGGGGAGGAGAGGGGAGTATATGGTGCTTGATTAGGAAAAGTTGTCTGCTGGTGAACCCTGCTTTTTTGTTTACTTCTCTAGCTCGCTGGGGGTTTTTTTTTTTTTTGTTTTTTTTTCCAAATTTTTCGTTCTTGTGGTACAGGGCGGCTATGGTGGGCCTGTGCTACCAAAAAAAAAAAAGAGAGAGAGAGAGAGAGAGAGAGAGAGAGAGAGACAGAGCCAAAGAGAATTATTCCTTTACCTATCTACACCTCTACGTAACTCTCTCTTTCTCTTCTCACTCTATCTTTGAAATTCAGCAACTGCTCATTCAACTGATTCTGCAATTCAGCATTGGTGCACCATTTCTTGTAAACTTCTTCATTGATCTTGAAGTTGATTCCATTCTTGAATCCTAAATTAGCAACTTTTTCAGTTACAGATATCGGTAGCAACCATGCCCCCCAACTCTCACCAAACACTTCTTTGAAATTCTGCTTCCGTCCAAGATCAAATATGTTGGTCAATTTTTTTTGCTTCCCATTGGCGTCAAACTCGTAGTTGTATCGATCGGCACCACGATAATTCCATCTTTGCTCTTGAAATTCAATCGTTGTTGTATTCTTGCTAATCATGTATAACGAGAAAAGTGCAAACAAGGTTAACGAAAAGCCAAAAGTCAACGACAACACACAAACAAGAATCAAGTTGATAGAAATGTACTCTTCTTGATACTTGTCCGTTGCAAAAATATCATACAAGATTTTAACCGACACACCAAACACAACCCAGCAATAAATAGCAGTATAGCACAAGAACTGTACAAAGAACTTGTAGTTGAAATACCCAATACATATCGAGAACCACGGACAATAATGATCCATTTTCAAAATGCATTTCCCCGATTTCGAACAATGATGAGTCCGATCCGGTTTCCAGCAACTGCATTTGCTGCAATATCGAAACCCCTGGTTCCCGCCAAGCTTCAAAGTATGCACAGTCATGAATTCAGGTGGCTCCTGATCGGGTCTTGGGCTCGATCTCGAGGCATTATCAAGGGGATTTTCAGAATAATTGTTGATTCTCAACTGCGGATAGTCCAATGGCGATCCGGGGCCGGTATGTATGGTTCTGAAATATGCAAACATGCAGAGAATAAATAGTAGTATGATGATGCTAGATTGTATGTAAAATGACGGTTGTGGTTCTGTGTATTTGGGAATTATAAGCAACATGACATATAATGACCATGTAATGGTTCCGGAAAAGAATACCTTGGGGAATAGGGAGGCAAGCATACAGCAGAATTGCTCGCAGGACATGAGAAGCGTATTTCGTTTGAGCATTCTCATCAGGGGACAATGAGGGGGGGTAGGAGCAGGTTGAAAGGGTTGGTGAATGTCTGAGTGTGTGGGTTGAATGTGGCTGAATCTGAGGGAGTGTGTGTGTGTGTGTGTCTCTCTCTCTTCGTCACAGATTACCCGCGTGTCGTAAAATACATTTTTCAGACATTTGTTCTTTCTCTGTCCAATCAACAAATTTTGAATTTTGCTTAACAAACAAACAAACAACCACAGGCAAAAGACATAAATTTTTTTTTCTTTTTCTTATTAAGCTCAGGAAACTTTCTTCCATCAACAGCACAACAGGTTACCAAGTACATAGATCATCGAGTGGACGTATCGGAAACTAAAACCATACTGCGATAAATTAATACAACGTTCTTGATTACATATTCTCATTGCATTACCATTCACAAACCGCTCCAATGTACTCGTCAAACAAAACAGCCATGCTCAGGCAATTAGGAGGCTCAATAAGGCCGATCAAAACAGTATCGCCATCCATAGCACAACTTCCATTCTATCAACACACATCTAAACGTAATGTCTCATCAAAAGAGTTGACACCAAAGCAACTACCAACCGACTTCCCGTTAATGTCAGAAAAGACAGCCTCAAGTCCAATAGATTATGCATTGACTTCATTAGATGCTATAGCAAACTGGGCCAGGAAGTCGTCATTTTGGCCAGTTACTTTCGGATTAGCATGTTGTGCAGTGGAGATGATGCATGTCTCGGCACCAAGATACGATCAAGATAGGTTGGGTATTATTTTCAGAGCCTCGCCACGTCAATCAGATATCATGATTGTTGCTGGAACGTTGACCAACAAGATGGCGCCAGCATTGAGACAGGTTTACGACCAGATGCCAGATCCAAAGTGGGTTATTTCTATGGGTTCATGTGCAAATGGTGGTGGATACTACCATTACTCGTATTCAGTTGTGAGAGGTTGTGATAGAGTCATTCCTGTTGATATATACGTACCTGGATGTCCACCAACTGCAGAGGCCTTGATGTATGGTGTTTTCCAATTGCAAAAGAAGATGATGAAGACTAGAATCACAAGATTGTGGTACAGAAGCTGAGCAGGAGAGAAGAGGGGAAGAAGAAAAACAAGACTGTATTAGTATATAGATAATACGACGTTATTCAAAATTGAAAGATGCGTTTAGGTGGATTAGAGGTGTATTGTAGTTGGATGCTGGTGAATGGATGACCAATCTGTCAATGTGTCGCAATTGTTTCTGTTACGACACTGAGGAAAAAAAACTGACACAGCTTGCCCCTGATAAGGCAATATAACACCCGCATTGTAACGCAAGTAGCTTTGTTTTTTTTTTTTATTGAACTGGTTGTGTTTTAACAGCAACAGAAAAAAAAAAAATTAGTGTCGTTAGAAGGAGAGTCCAAAGAGAGAGAGAAAGAGATGGAAGTAAAGTGTGTAGAGTAGTGTAATTTGGTAATCTCTCACATTTGTAGTAAATAGAAACCAATTCCCACTTCTTACTTTCTACTTTGCCAAACACTTTTTTTATCTTTTTTTTTTGCCCCCTTTTTGCCCATTACTTTTCTTCTTTTGGAACACAACAGATAAACTCCATTTTATACAAGAAGATGGCCAGAACTAAACAAACAGCAAGGAAGTCTACTGGTGGTAAGGCCCCAAGAAAGCAATTAGCTTCTAAAGCAGCAAGAAAATCGGCACCAGTTTCGGGTGGTGTTAAGAAACCACACAGATATAAGCCAGGTACCGTTGCTTTGAGAGAAATTAGGAGATTCCAAAAATCCACTGAATTGTTGATTAGAAAGTTGCCTTTCCAAAGATTGGTTAGAGAAATTGCTCAAGATTTCAAGACTGACTTGAGATTCCAATCCTCTGCTATTGGTGCTTTGCAAGAAGCTGTTGAAGCTTACTTGGTTGGTTTGTTTGAAGACACTAACTTGTGTGCCATCCACGCCAAGAGAGTCACCATCCAAAAGAAGGATATCCAGTTGGCTAGAAGATTGAGAGGTGAAAGAACTTAGTTGTGTTGCAGCCGACTTTCTCCTCCTTCTTTCATGTTTTAGCCCCTTTCTTTTTTTATTTTTTTTTTTGTTATTCACTTCTTTTTATTGGTTGGTGTGATTTATGTTAATTTTTATATTGTTTTATTTTTTTGTATAGGTAAATTTGATTTCGTTTTTACTTTAGAAAGGAGATGTAGTTGAAGGTTAGAGGAAAGTTGGTGGTCACCACAGGTGCATTCTTTTAACCCAGTATATCCAATTTTTTACAACTCTATTTACACCCACCCAGTGAACTAGGAGCGCGAGTCATTGAAACCTTTAGACCCACTTTCATTACCCAAATCCATCTTTTTCATCGAGTCTATCAAATTCTCTTCATCTTTCTGTCCAAGTTGAAAAGATTTATCAGTTGCTTGACCACGCCGACTACCAGCATCGATGTCTTTGTTGTTGCCTTCTTTCACAGGTGTACTCGTATATGATGGCTCACTTTCACCTGTCCCTACACCTGCTCGGGTGCTTGATGTGTCTATAGACTCACCTTCTTCAGATGACTGCGGCGGGGCATGATTGTCATATTGTTGATACTGATGCGGAGGGAAACCCATAGATTGAACCGCTGATGCTCCTACTCCTACTCCTACTCCCGCTCCTGCCACTCCCGCTTGTGGTGGTGGGGGTATACTTATTTGAGGGCCACCAGGACCAAGGATATGTGGCGGAACTTGGTGAGGGTGTTGTTGTGACATAACTGAAGGATGAGGAGGTGGTGGAGGTGGAGGTGGAGGGGGGAACCCGCCTGCAGTAGCTGCTGCCGCTGCTGCAATGGCAGAAGCTGGGTCCATGCCCATAGACAATGCCGCTGCTACTTGCATTTGGGCAGCTTGTGCCACTTGCTGTTGTTGTCTTTGATACTTTTTATTATTCATTGATACTCTTCCCCAACTCAACCTCACTCTGTTGCCGCCTATTATGAATCCTTGCATTGCGGCAATTGTCCTCTCTGCCTCCTCTCTAGTTGAGTATTTGACAAATCCACAGTTTTTGCCCGGTGGAATCTTGATTTGTTGAATGACCCCAAACGGTTTAAACAATGTAAATAGGGTTGCCTCAGTAACCTCTGAAGATAATCCCCCAACAAATACAGTTGTGTTGTTTGGATCAGAATATTGAGGCAGTTGCAACTGCGGAGGCATCTGAGCTTGCTGTGGTGGAACTTGAAATGATTGGGACATATATGGCTGCCCTTCATGTTGCAGATCACGTAACAAGAAGCTGCCATCGAGTTCTTGTGGTAACTGGAAAGCACCGCCTGCTCTATCATTCCCCATTGGGTTATAGTATCCAAACAAGGGGCTCCCACCTAATTGGGTTTGGGGCGCGGGCGCTCCCGGAGGAATAAACATCATCTCGGGTGGTATATGTGCTGTTGATGCTGCTGCTGCTGCTGCTGCTGCTGCCGCAGTGGCTGGATCGGGACTATAATATGCGTTACCCACAAACGGATCATTGTTATCATAACTGCTACTGCTGTGGTTGTAATGGTTGCCGTTGTTGTTATTTCTGTTGCTGCTGTTGTTGCCTGCTCTATTATTGAACTTGCGATAATTGCCACTTCTAGGCGTAGCAAGTGCAACCCGTAATGGTCTTCCAGCAAACCAAACTCCATTCATTTCACTCAAAGCTCTTTGTCTCTCCAGCTCCTCAGTAAACCTAACAAACCCAAAACATCTTGATTTTCCCGATACCGGATCGGTCATAACTCTAACGGTTTTTATTGAATTTGGAAACTTTTTTTGGAAAAATGCCAACAAGTGGGCTTCGGTTGTAGATGCTGATAAATCACCAACAAATAAGGAATATTCCGGCATTTGAACAATGGGAGCACTTAAGGTTGCCCCACTAGCCCAATTCAACCGGAAGTATTTCTTTTGATTATCAGGGTTGTTGGGATATAGTTGTTGCGAAGGCATTGCCACGTCCGGTAACAATTGTCCATTCAACCCCAAAGCTTCCTGTGCGTCTTCAAAACTTTCAAACTCAACAAAACAGTAACCGGAGTTGGTCAACCCTTGCAATTGCGGATCAAGTTTCAATGTCTTTGGCTTGATAATCTTTACAACAACTTTCTTCTTCAACAAGTTCCACCAGAGATCGGTTATTTGCTGTTCGTCTAACCAGGAGTCCAAGTCACCCATCCATAATGTCCTAGGTTTGTCTGAGTTGGCGTCCTCATCTATCAGGTCTTGATGTTCGGTTGCTACCGCATTTGATTGTTGGGTGGATACAGGTGGGTTTGGCACAGTGTACTCAGAGAGTAGTTCTTGTTCTTGTTGGTGTTGGTGGCTGGCCGTGCTTGATACAGTATGCGGGTCCATTGTAGTTTTGGTTGTGCCGGCACTGCTGTTATTGCTGTTGCTGCTGCTGTTGCTGTTGCTGTTGCTGATGTGGTTGAATGATTCATCTTGTGTCATGGGAGGCGCGGTCGTGTAATTTATCGATTGCGGATCACCGCCAGTATTTGCATCAGCTGCAGCCTGATAACCATCTTGTGTTGGGGAAGTAGGCGCCATGGCGGGTATGCATATATTTCTGAGTCCCTTACTTCTTAACTGTTTCTGTTACAAATAAGATTATCTGGGGAGGAGAATTGTGTGGTGAGTTAAGGTTTTAAAAGTTTCACACGGGAAAGGGGAGTCTGTGTCTGTGTGTATGTGTGTCTGTACCTTAGTAAATTGCATTTGAACACCAATGCACGACAAAACTGTGTGTCTTCCGGTCTTTACCTTCTTTACTAACCGATACGCCCATACACATATACATTTGTACAGCCACCACTTTCAAAGGTCTCAAGATCAATGCCAGCACAGTGGGACAAGTGAATCCCCAGCAAAAGCCAAGCCCTACGTCCTTTCGTAGTGACGTATCTTTGATTCTGCTAATAACTTAGAAAAATCTCGCAATCTCAGCCTCCTCTCGCCTAAACGATGCACTGCTAGGGTAATCTCGACGCCAATCAGCACTTAAATAGTAAATCATTTGAGTTTATCCTTTACAAGTCACATCCGCATGGTGTACACTAACTCCAAAGTGGACGTCTTTTTTTCCTCTTTCCAAATACTTCACATCATTTACACAAAACGGAGAAACAAAAACTAGAAAATGTAAACAAAACAACATCCACAGAAAGATCAAGACTTTTTTTTTTTTTTTTACAACCACAAGATCACATTTTATTACTGATCCAACACAGTGATGAGAGGTAGCCAAATTATGGCTAGAAAGGGATCTGACATGAGTGGTCAGGTAGCGGAACTACAGGATAGCCGCCAACAAAGAGATACAACTCAGGATGTGAGGGACGACAATTCACCCCCAAACAAGTCGAATTTCGATGCAATTCATTCGACACAGAAGACGGGCAATATAAAACAACTGCAACTGCAACTGCAACTGCAACCACAACAATCCTTTCTCAATCCTCGACAACCATCAGTCTACCAAAAACGCGTTAGCTACATCCCAAATACAAACTTTTCAGGAAACAAAAGCTCACTCTTGATACAGGATAATGACGACTCCCCTCAACCTTCTGTTCCAAACACATTCCATTACAAGTCCCACCCTAACGCAAAGTCAAAAGAGCTAGGCGGCAGCATGCTTGCAGATGACGACCATCAAAACTCTGTGCATCACAATTCGCAAGCTTCTGGAGCTACGCCTCAATGGATGCCAGAAGTATTGGGGGACAAGTGGATTCAGTCTCTGGCCATTAACGAGCCCACCACCAATACTGGGCCCAGCACTTTGAACCGCAATATCAAGTCTATGGAGTTTCAACCTAGTAGTACAGTGATTCACAACTCCGACTTACAAATGAATGAAAATTTACCATGGAAACCAACAGCCGAAAGTCCCGCTGAGAAGAACTTGCGAGGTATATTCCAAAACTCAAAAGAGTTATCCACGAAAGAGGAATCGACGTCATCTGTAACATCTACTCCAATAGTAGGTACAACTGGACGACGGGCCTCACGTCTCCCAGTCGCATTCAGTTTAAACGAGTTAAAACCTCAGTCTCCATTGAAGTTGTACAATGATAATTACAACACATTCACAAGGAATAAGCTAGAGGGTGTGTTACAAAACATTGCGTCAAATAAAAACACTCCAGCTCAGGCAAATGACAGGCCTAGCAGGCCTAGCGCAAAAGGCAGTGTCTGGCAAAATCCCCCGTTGATTGAAAACGCACAAACGACCAATATACCTCCCAAATTGAGCATCAAAGACTTTACCAAATCAAGGGAATACACCTCCAGTGCATACAAGGCGAACGCAGACGATGTATTTTCCCGACTTATGAAGAAGGGCCCCAAAGGACACATTGAGCAATTGAGGAATGTATCGAAAGAGACTGCAACATCGACGCCCAAAAAGGTTAGTCCTGAATTTGCAGAGGAGAACCAGGAAACGCAATACTCGTCATTTAGTACTGGATATAACTCAGATGATAATAGTGCGCCTGTAGATGCTAATGCTCGGTCCCATCAAGTATCAGACGAGTTCACTTCTATTACGAATAATTCGGAAACCAAAAGCAAAAGTAAAGTAGAAATGAATGGGGGTGGCTCCGACATAACTTATGATTCACCCTCGGAGTTAGCAGAGGAGGTTGCAAACGTGCAAGGGCCCTTGTATACCCAAGATTTGACAAATTCACACACCTCGGAATGTACCCAGTCAAAGTCGTCACAAAATAGAGACACTAATCGTCTGGACCTGTTGGGAACACTGAGCATACACAGCGAAGAGAATGACTCTGTTGGCACGATTCAATTGAAATCGAGTTCCAAACTACGAGGCAAGTTCATCACCCCCCTCGTAAATGGCAAGGTAGAACCTGATATTAGTTTGTCTCAAGAGTATCCGGGAATGGTTTATGATCCTGTAAACCTCAAATGGATAAGCACCGGGCAACAGAATGTTACCTTGGATGATATAGCTGATTTAACAGATGATGAAGCTGAATTAACTGGAATTTTGAAAAAGAAAACCAACAAGGCAAGAAAGGGTAAGTTTGAAGTGTCATTTCAAGACCCAGATTCCTTTCACAGAGATGAGGGGCATCGTGATAGTGCTTTCGTTGCTGGCGATGTCACAAAGCTATCTCAGCTATTGGATACTTCGTTTTCTGAATCTAGAAGGAGGCTCGTCTCCACATTGACCGATGTATTGGAATCGGAATTGGAAGTGCTGTCATGGGAAGAGGTTGAGTGCATTGACTTGTCTCAACGCAAGTTGAGTTCCTTGGTCGACTTGTTTCAATTTTTACCAAAGTTGAGGAAATTGAATGCAGCAAGTAATGACATAAAATACTTAGCCGGTCTTCCAAGCAGTATCGTTGACCTTGATCTATCACACAATAAAGTTGAAGATAGGAGTTCATTCTCTGAATTGAGAGATTTACATCATCTCGTGCTCGAGCATAACCTATTGACAGAAACATTGAATCTTTGCAGAAACATCAATTTGACAGTGTTGGGGTTGTCGCATAATAATATTGATGACATCAGTGGTTTAAAAAGCTTATCCAACTTGTTTTACTTAGACTTGTCTTTCAACAAATTGCAGGTTTTGAATATGCATGATTTTGAGTTGCCGCATCTCCAGGAGTTGAATGTATCAAACAACTCAATCAGCGAAATAGATGGTATCGAGCACCTAATCTCATTGAGGATTTTAAATTGCAACAAAAACCAAATTGCAAAGGTAAACTTTACAAACACTAGCATGAGGAAGTTGTTGCTTAACCAAAATAAGTTGAGCTGTTTAGACCTCAGGGGTCTCAGGCAATTGTATTGTGTGAGATTTGACGGAAATTCGGTATCAAAGGTACATTTTCCTGCTGGTAACCATATTGAGCTGATATCGATGAAGTCACAGCCACATATGAGTCAGATTTGGGACAGCACTGCCCCGCAATGTGACCAATTGAGGCGTTTGGACCTATCGGGAAATCGGTTAATTCCAAGCACTGTTTTCCCATTTATCAGCGATTTAAACCTCTCAGCCGTGAACATGAGGCAATTGCCTCCTGATTTTGCACAGTTATTCCCAAATGTGCAATACTTGAACCTAAGTTTCAACAAATTGGAATCTATTGAACCATTGTCAGACTTGCAAAGGTTGAAGAAGTTGTGGCTTGTAAGTAACAGACTAACCAATGTTCGTCTCACAATGAAGCACCTCCAAAATTGCAAGCACGAGTTGGTGTTGCTTGACCAGCGGTTGAACTCTTTCACCAAGGTATTTTATGATTATGTTTTTACACCGAATGAAGCTGATTTTGAGATTGAATTAGCTACAGTTGACGATATAGAAGGTTTCACCGAGAGATTGGACGAATTGGATCGCACTCGTGAATGGGAGGATCGGGACGTGCTATTTCAAAGTGAATTGGGAAGAAGGGGGAATTTGAGTACAATCAATGAGAGAAACGTTTATCAAAGCTCAGTGGTATTGTTTTTCAAACACTTGAAAAGCCTTGATGGGATAACAATCTCCAATGCGTTTCGAGAAGCTGCCTATCAGTTGCGCAAGAAGATTCGTTCTAGAAAGAGTATATAGATAACTACACATAAACAAAAGGCGTTGGGTGATGGAAGATCAATTCGTCGTAGTCACAAGGATATAATCAAACAAGTGTATAACTGTGGCTGTGATAATACTTGCCACCATAGCTAATGACTTCTGTACCGTAATGGAGACTGCCTTTTTTAATTAAGCTACACAAATTGAACGCCAGTAATGACTCAACTGTAGAATCCCCCATTCTCATCACTGCTTATCAAATTGCGCTTGAGCCTCATTATCTGTGTACAACAATAAAAGAACAAATGGTTTTAAAAAAAAAAAAAAAAAAAGATTAAAAAAATTAAAGAAAATAAAGAAATAAAAAAAATTGAAAAGAGAAATTAAGGAGGAAAACAGAAAAAAAATACAAAATACAAAAGTTTCATCAATTGACAAGAAATTCTTTGCTATCAGAAAAAATAAAAAAAAATTGGAATCCATCTTAACAACATATTGCAAAGATGAATGGTGAGGGATGGTATGTGATTTAATCAAGGAGAGACACAGGTTTGTTGTTTCTGTCCTGTTGAGCACTGGACTAACAATTCCCGAAATACAGGTTATTTATACTTGCGGTTGTCGTGAATGCCGTCAATTTGTTCTCGCAGGTCTTTTTCACAATCATGTACTCCGATTTAGAGTGTGATTATATCAACCCTATTGAGTTATGTAACAAGTTGAACCCTTGGTTTATTCCCGAGGCTGGTTTGCATGCATTCATTGCGTTGTTGTTTTTAGTCAATGGGTACTGGTTCTGCTTCTTGCTCAACTTGCCATTGTTGGCCTATAATGTCAACAAGTTTTACACCAAGAACCATTTGTTGGATGCAACCGAGATATTCAGAACGTTGTCAAAGCATAAAAAGGAGAGTTTCCTTAAATTGGGGTTCCATTTGGTGATGTTTTTCTTTTACTTGTATAGAATGATTATGGCATTGGTCAAGGATGACAATTAATCCAGCGGAGGCAAAAGGAGAGGAAGTGCTGTTCCAGCTTATTGGAAGTTTGGAGAGAGAGAGAGAGGGAAGGGGGGGGAGAAGAGTGGAGTGTCCACTTTACTAAGTGGAGCATGTTTTACAAATTTGTACTAATACATCACACGTTTATTGTACCAGACATAACATAGTGTTTCTATCTAACTGTAGCTAAACAGTTGGCAATTTGGCCTCTTTCTGTTTCAACTTTCCATTTATCTGTCTCAATTTCGCAACGACCCCTATTTTGGGGCTGAGTACACCCTTCAATGTAGACAACAGACGCACCACAGTCTCCAGAGTGCTTGTTTTAGAAGGAGCGTCACCTTTCATCTCGCGTTTCAAAGTTTCTATCCGCTCATAAATCGATTTCGTCCACTCGTATTCCTGCCTTGTCCTATTTTTGGTCTCCACAAACTCTTGCATTTGCATTGCTACGTTCTTACTTTGGTCCTTCACCGCCAATATCCTCTGTCTAAGTTGGTCCTTTTCTTTTTGGATCTTTGAAATCGATTCCGAAGTTTTTTTGAGTTGCGCTGTCCTGTCTCGTAGCTCTTCAATCGCATTCAAAACGTGGAGCTTGAATTCATCGGAATAAGGAGTGGCGACTTCAAAATTCTCAATTAAGCTTTGCAAAACCTTGAAAAAGTCCATTTCCTGTTTGCCGCGGAGTTGCACAGCTCCCTTTTCCCTTGCGGAGGTCGTCCCAACTTTCGAAATGATATCGTCTGGTCCAAGTACAAGAGGAACTGCAGGCTTGATACGCGATTGTGAGTCCTCATGACTCAAATCAGGTATTTCTTTTAACACTGTAGTTACTTCATTCGAGGTGTCGCTTTCAGGTGACAATTTCTTCTCTGGCTCTTCCAATGTACGTCGCTTCCTGCCGCCTGCCCTTTTCTTTTTGGGACGTCCTCTTTTTCGTTTCTGTGGAGTTGCTTGAGCCAGAACATCAACATGTACGCTCAGCTCTTTTTGAGGGAGCTCTATCTCAGGTGGATTATCTGCAATATCACTCAGCGAATTTGGCGGTTGCTCTTCCACGATTTCCAATTTTTGAGCCTGTATCACTCGCTTGCTTTGAAGTTTGTTAGTACACAATCATGAAAAAATGTAAAAACCACTAAAGCATACCCTGACCCTCTAATCCTTGCTTGTCGCTGAATCTGTCTCTCTTGGGTGTCAAATTTGTTCATACTGGGGAGAACAGCTGAAGCGAAACCGCGCTTTGCACTACAAAGTTGGAAATTATTACTTCCAAAACATCTAATTTTATTATTTTTTTATTAAACAGGGTATAACTAAAACAAACTATAAAAATGCCACAAGGTAACTCATGCACATGTGCATTGCAACGATAAAGAATGATAAAGATGACGCAGCTTTAATACCGTGTCCGGTATAAGGAGTCGTTGATCCTGTAGTTGTAGGTCCAGCAAATGTAGTAGTTGAAGATGACGTTGGTGCAGCGGATGTGATCAAAGGCGCTGAGGTGGGCGCACTGCTTGTTTCCGTTTCTGTTGGATAGCTGTAAGCATTGTTGTTGCTGTTGCTGTAAGCGCTGCTGCTGTTGCCACCACTGTTGGCAGGACTACCCCAACCGATTATGTTAATACCACCACCTCTGGTGGATGTGGTCACAGTTGACGGTGTTGTAGTTGCCTGTGTGCTTCCTGTTCTGGATTCACCAGCAATACTGGAATTGTTGCGCTGGGTACTCGAGGAGATGGCAGAGCTTGTGGAGTTGTGCGCGCTGGTCGAGCTGGTCGAGCTATGTGCCCCGGTCGAATTGGATGAGTTTGTGGAGTTGGATGAGCCGTTCAGGCCGGTGAATGCTGAAACTTGAGGCGCGTCCTCAGCAGTACCTGTCCAGCAGTATTCCTGGAAACACTTGGCGCACTCTTCGCTTGGTTGTTCACCCAATCTCTCTTGTTGTCTTCTGATTATAGCACAGCCCACACAAGTGGCCCAATTGGAGTCCTCGGTCAAGTTTCCTCTTGATACGACCTCATAACCGTTTCTGATGGTTCCTGTTTTCTCTGCATTGTCGTAGGCCAATTTGAAAGTGGAAAAGTTTGACAAGTACGATTCATGATGGTTGGAAATGTACACAACCAATGGAACATCAGTTTCATTCAAATCCTTTTTATCGTGAAATTTAACAATATCCGACAAGTCTGATGCATTACATCCAAAAAACAATGGTTTCTCTTTTAAATCATCTTTCAAGTATGTGTCAACTGTTGGCACATAAGGGAATGGTGTTCCCTTACCTTGATCGCTGAATTGCCATTTATAAGTATCCACAAACGAAGTTCCGTTGGGCCAATTCTCCTTGGTGTCAGCACTATTGTCAAAAGCAAAGATAACGTCAACATTCCTGTCGGGCTGAATCAATGGATAAAATGGGACGTTTTGACCATTGTCACCACCATCAACCAATGACAATGTATTATTGTTGACAGCTTTATCTATTTGGGCATCTGACCACTCGTAGAATGGATTAGGATCGTAGATTGCCACATCGTCCTTCGAGTCGCTCACTTCGTTCATCAACTGGTCAAAGATTGGCCTAAGAATGGTACTCACATCGTAATTATTCAATTGCGAAAATACTGAATTGAACACTGAGGAGGAGGTGCCCATGACGAAACCTGCATTATCATAATTTCTAACACATTGGTGTGCATCTCCATCTTGAATGCTCGATCCCAAATACTCAGTATTGACAAATCCGTTCAAAGCATCAAAATTTCCTAACTCAAATGGTGAGATTTCAACAACAAATGTAGTGTTTGGATTGATCACCTCTGCTTGGATGGTTTTACCATCTGCAACCAATATTGGAAACGGCATTGAATAATCTTCGAAGCTGGTCAAGTTACGTACACTCGACCAAGTAAGATTGGCTCCACCACTAGAGTCGTCCAAGAGTTGGTGACTCAAAGCTCTACCCCAAATATCTGTAACGGATGTGTTGAAACCAGCTCTGTTCTTACTCACAATAGAAGTTCCAACACCAGTGTAAAACTTTGCAATCGACACCAAGTCGCCAGCATTTGGATCCAAGATGGAAGTTTCGAGATCCCATATTTGCGAAGACCCATTCAAAATGTTTTCAACTGAAATCCAATTGTTCAAAACTAATGTACCAACCAACCAAGATCCACCCGAAAGTCCCACCAAGTATGTCGATGATTGAAGAAGACCTCCCAACGCATTGGTATTTGAATCTTCAAACCTGTCATCAAGAGCCAAGACTGAGCCAGCACCCGCCAACATTGCCCTGTATCCACCACCCGAGAAAGCCAAGCCAATGGTTATGTTATGTTCATCTGAATTCTCATTGATAAAAGACTCCGCATCGAAATCACTCAAGTTGGCCCTATTGTTCAAAAAACTAATCAAAAACTTGTTTGTTTGTTCCTGTTTTGCCTCGACATAATTCTTTTCATTGTCGGACAATCCGTCAGCCTTACGCACGAGAGCAGTTTCCGGACACGTAATGTTCACTGGTGAATAGGGATTTGCAACACCATCGCCGTCGGAGTTTGTTTGGGTTTCATCAGTAGACTGAGCTTGAGATGATGAGCCTCTGCTAGATGACGATCCGTACAAACCACCTAACCAACCTTCTATTCCCCCTTGAGAGCTTGTAGATGATCTTGACGAAGTGACAGACGCGGATTGTGAAGCGCCTCGTCCTGTTTGGGAAGTGGCTGAAGGTGCTGAGGTGCTGCTAGCTTGAGAAGAGCTTGTCAAAGCGCCAAAGATACCTGCATACCAAGGTTGACTTGAGGACGAAGATGAGGATGAGCTAGTGGTGACAGCTTGTGCTGCTGAGCTCGTTGGTGAAGTTTGTTGCAGTTCTGTTGATGAGGACTGAGCTGAAGTACTAGTGGCTGCTCCAAAGATTCCCTCCCACCATGGTGTTGAAGGTGTTGCGCCCAATGTGTTTTCCTCTTGTTCAAATGGCCACACCGCTAATGCAGTAGCGAGTAAGTAGAAGTATAGTAGAAAGAATCGTTGCATATTTGGCTTTTGCTGGCAGTACAGCTTGAAACGTAAATGCCAGTCAGACTTGCATTACTATATATACATTTGGTACCTTAGCCCACTCCATTGGAATTCTCTAAGTACGGTTACCTTCTTTCTAAACTTTTCATTACCCCATTTAGGGAATTAATCGATGATTGCTCTTTGTTGAAGTGTACACAAACTGCATGTGTTCTTAAATTTTTTGGTGCGGAGTTTGTACTTTGGAGTAGGTTCCTTCTCTGCATTTACGTCTGACACCGATTACGATAATAATTGCTATGAAACAGTCAAGTGCAAGTTGGTCTTGCGGAGCTGCTCTAACGATATAGCATTTACACGCTTATGCAGGTCTACAGTGTGGGGTGGGGTGCTGGTGCTGGTGGGTGCGGATGGTGCAAACTGCTGCAGCCTCGACACTTGTCCTGCAATCAAGTGAGGGTACGATTGCTCCTAAAGCCCAACTTTACACTCAAAGTAATGTGCCACAAGTTGATGGTTAGACTAAATCTTCTAAAGCCTTTTCATGACAAGAGGCTGAATTTTAAAAGAGAGCCGTTACAAAAGGTTGCAACAGTGAAATTTTCCTAGTTAGGAAAGAAAAAATATAAATTTGCACATTTGTGCTACATTTCAAATCAGACACATTTAAGGTCTAGAACAAGTCAGGGAATAGCTTGTATAAGTGCAGGGGCTACTCTATCGACTTCGACTAGATGAACATGGAGGCATGTGAAGATTTGATTTGAAACGACCCGGATTACTGGGCATGGAACACGGTCATGATGAGTCGCAGTAACAATGTGTTCCAACGCTGCCTTTCAAGGTTCAACCACCAAACTCTCTTACTCACTGCTATCTCAATCGATAGAACCACTCTACAACACATGCAGTTTGAAATCAATAAATTTACAATTTATAAGCTACTATAAATCTATTGAGAGAAACTTTCCAACAAAATGTTTCTTTCGTCAGAGTCTTGTCCCCAGTTCTTGATGACAACACATGAAGCGCCGACAACCTTTCTGGCGTTTCCATCTTGGTCCAATTTGCACAAACCAGCCCATTCACCGAGAAGCTTGGCGTCAGAAACCTTGATAAGTGGAATCTTCTCTTCTGGTTCGTTACAGAGAGCTTCGATCAACTTAATGATAGCTTCCTCGGTAACTGAATCACAAAGGACACAGAGTTGAGCTTCACGCTTGGACAAAGCTCTTGAAGCTTCACGCAAACCTCTAGCAAGACCATCGTGGACCAAGGAGTTTCTCAAAACAACCTTCAAAGCATCTTCAATTGAAACTGATGATTCAGCAACAACTTGTTGTTCGGTTTCAACTTCAACTTCGATATCAGACATTGTTAATTTCTTTTGATAGTTTTATGTGATAAATACTGCTCTGAACCTTTTCCGTAACGGTGGGTCTTCGTCGTCAAGTTTTATCTTAATCGAACAAGAGAAGGGCAAAAACATGTAAGAAGTTGGAAGCCCTTCTCTGCAGTAATTTTTCAAAGTAATGCGCGCGGGAGAGACAACGAAAAAGAAAAAAAAAAAAAAAAAAAAAAAGAAAAAAAAAGGTAGCGGAGG
>NW_026261394.1:0-29661 GCF_024610275.1 Lodderomyces theae | reverse complement strand
AAAAAAAAAAAAAAAAAAAAAAAAAAAAAAAAAAAAAAAAAAAAAGGAAAAAAAATGTGACGTAGGGCTGAGCCCTACTTGATGCTTGCACGTGATATATACAACCTGCACCAGCTGCGTTTGGTCTTGAGCTTCATAGGATATATGAGGTACTTGTTGCAGAGCAGAAGGTGTTACTGCAAAGTATTTCAGCAGTTACAGAGTTGTGAGCAGTTAGCTTGCTATAATCTGAGACCAAGTCATTTATGTGCAGTGAATTTGAGTTCTCTGAGTATATTGTTTCCGCCTCTACTTTGCTTTACAAAGAACCAACAGAGCCTCCACTGCGATATGTGTAGGGCCATTGTAGCAGAGATTTGATTTTCCACTTTCGTACAATTTCATTCATCACAATTTTTTAAACAAAATTTGGCTGCAAAATTGAATGAAAAAAAAAAAAAAAAAAAAAGAATCCAATTCCTGCCAGTGGATCTTCTCCCTGCCATGTCCCATTACAAAACTGATTATTTGATATTACACAAAGTAGCTACTTACAACCATTTCTAAATAAAATCACAACTCCATCTCTTCCGCGCCAAAGGGAGCATGACTGTCCATGTCTTCGTCGCTGTCAATCGCATTATCGCTTAATCCTTCATTGTGTTGCTCGCGTAGAGCTGCCAAGCTAGTACCCGACCCACCGCCAATAATACCGCCGATCGCGGACGACCTTTGTGGGGGTATAACTGGTTGACTGTTTCTATCGTATTCGTCTTCTTCGTCCTCGAAATCAACATCGAAAAAGTCATCAGTGGTTCCTGTTACCCTTTGGTATATAGACTTGACATCCGTTATAACTCCGTCATATGACAACTCAGCACTTGGGGTGTTTGTGAAAAATATTTGATTTTGTGCGTCTGGTGTATCTCTGAGGACGATGTTGTTCTCCGCGCTTGGCTTGAAAATGTTTGACAAGTCATTCGCAATGTACGTTTTCTCAACATACCCCACTTTGCAAACAACCTCCAATTTTTCTTGTGGATAGAAGTTTTGCAAGTGCGATCCTAATTTGAAAGAATTGGCCAACACAGGAGTTCCATCTTGGCTAACGACAAAGTCAGTTTCATCGAGAATCTCGTCTATATCATTCGATGATTCCCTTAATAACGAAGACTCCATTTTCGAGTAGGCCGACTCCAAGTCTCTCTTGGCTCGACTCAAGTCTTGTTCAACAGTTTGACTAAACCATATGGACTGACCCTCAGGGCAAACACCGGAATTACCATTTTGTATCATAACTTGTACTGAGTATTCATTTTCCGTGGGTAACGAGTGGGGAGGGAATACAACAATGGCCAGGGATTCATTATGTGAAATCCATTCTTTGCAATCACGGCGTACAACGGTGACCAATCGAGTTACAAAATGAGGCTGCAACCCTTCAGTAACTTCGTTATAAGTGGATTGCAAAAACTTGGGCAACTGCGTGGGTGAAATAACAACCTTTTCGTTGATCTTAATATGTGATCCATCGTCGAAATGGGCTATTTTGGACACGGGATCGAAATCAACCAAGCTCGTGTTCAATTTATAAGTTGTACCTGCAACTGCTGCACTGCGACAAAATCCTTGTGCTAATTCACCAGGGCCCCCATATTTTGATACCATGCAAGGAAATTTACCATAAACGTCAAATGACGACAAAAACCTTTTGATCTTTATGAGTGCCTCCTTTGTGTTGATGTCTTCCTTGTAACTCAATCCAATGGAAAACACCAACTCATTTATTTGCGGGTCCTCGAGCTTGAATTCTTCTTTCAAGAATTTTTGAATCGGTTCATTCGCATATGGCTTCACTTTTTGTTTGAAATCCGTGTCCAACAAGATAAACTTTAAAAATTTCATCAAGTACCTCTTTGTGATGAGGGACAACGACTTGTCTGTGAAAATGTCCTGCTTTGTTGTAGCATTCACCTTTTGTTGAAAGTCATCGTTTTCAAACACATGAAAGTTGGATAAGGATTGGAACTCCAAGTAACGGTAAACACGTGACTTCACTAACAAAGTCAACAAATCCGACTGACAAAACATAATCTTTGGCGTCAAGTCAATGCCATAGTCCTTTGAATTGAATTGGTTGCTTAATTTTCCCCCTGGTATATAGATCTGGGCATCCTGAAAGTGTGGGATCTTACCTTGGTTAACATCAGCACACCATTTTTTCAATTGTTCAATGGTCATGGTCGAGCTTGAGTCACCGTAGTACGGCTTGTTGTCAATGTGGAGCACCTGCGTACCTTGCCAAGATAACGCGGCGGCCAAAATACTCTCCTGGAGTCCGGTTCCTACAACTAAAACATCGCACTTGTCGATTTTGAGAAACTGGTCCTGTGGCTTCTCCAACCCGGCCAAGTGAGGAATGACTGGCGGGGTGTACGTAGTGCTAGGTCTGCGCTCGGCCATTGATTTTCTTCTTTCCGTTCTGCTGTAGTTCATTGTGGTAGGGACGGTTGTGTAGTAGATCTATGAATATTGTCTTTTGAGGCGGGTATCAGGTCATGTACCCGTGTAAATGAGTAGCTGTAATTTATTTCAGAGTGTTAATCCCTCTCAAAGAAAGTGAGTGCAGTCTTGGCGTTTCCGAATGGATATATGGTTGTCTGTAACGGTTTGACGTATAAATCGTGAGAATGTAGTTGTAGAAAGTGTGACGAAACACAACTTGACTCGACTCTTTCTTCTTTTCTTTTCTTTTCTGTTGTTTGTCCTCTCTGACTTCGGGTAATTTTGTTGATAAATAAAAAAAAATAAAAAAAATAAAAAAAAAAAAAAAAAAAAAAAAATTTTTTTTTTGCGTATGAAAGGTTAATTTTATTTTACATTTTTTTTTTTTTATTGTTAATTAAATGCGTCAACACGTTGCATGGGGCAAAATGACGGAAAGAAAGGGTTCACTACTTTTGGCGTGGCAAGTCAAAGACAAACATTGTCTTGTGGTTGGAGCGGGTGAGGTTGCCCTTTCTAGAATACATCACTTGCTCATAGCTCAGGCTAAAGTAACTGTGGTCACTGGTATCACCAAAGATGTGCATCCCGAGATTCTCGCTCTACACACACAAGGTAGGCTCCACAACTTGGTTTTACGAAATTACGAAAGCGAGGATTTGAGAATGTACGAGGTGGGATCTTTGGAGTTGGACTATACCAAGATTTCCCCTCAAGATTACGAAGAGATTGCGAATATTGCGAATGAGTCATTTGCTTGTGTGTGCTGTTGCATCGACGACTACGATTTGAGTACCAAGATATACTATCAGTGCAAGGCGCTTCGGTTGCCTGTTAACATAGCAGACAAACCTCCGTTATGTGACTTTTATTTCGGAAGCATGATCAACAAGGACAATTTGCAGATTATGATCAGCACAAATGGGAAATCTCCTAGACTATCGAAACTTATAAAAGACAATATTGCTAAACAGTTTGAAGGGGTCGATGTTAACAACGCTATTGATAATTTGGGGTTGATTAGATCGAGGCTACGAGAATTGATCTTGATAGATGACGATTTGGTCACTATTGACACGCGAATGAATTGGATTAAGACATTAACTGATTTTTTCACTATTAAGCAATGGAGCACCATCAAGCTTATCCCAGATGAGGCAAGTGGGGAGCAAACAAAAGTGGACAAGATTGTCAACTGTTTCCCAAAGTACCCTCCGCGCGACTTTGACGAATTTGTTAATTTCATAAGTACATAGCTAAATATCTTCATGAACAAATAGCTTTTCACCACCTCCTCCAACGTATTCACCGACTATATGACCATCACCTTTTAGCTGGTATTGATAGCTCATCAACCCTTCTAATCCAACAGGGCCCCTTGCATGGATTTTGTTTGTGCTGATTCCAACTTCAGTTCCAAAGCCGTATCTAAAACCGTCAGCAAATCTGGTCGATGCGTTCCAATAAATACCAGCAGAATCAATGCTCTTGAGAAACAAGTTTGCTATCTCTTCATCCTCAGTTATGATAGATTCTGTGTGTTTTGAAGAGTGCTGGTTTATATGATCAATAGCAGCCTTGACATCGTCGACATATTTCACCGATATATCTAACGAGAGGTACTCCCTGTCAAAGGAACTGTCATCGGCATCAACAATGTAGTCACGATTCAATCCTGAAATTACTCGCTTCAATTCAGGTGTTACATGAACCGTCACTTTTTCGTCGATCAAGGAATTGATAATCTCCTTGACTTCATCTTCTGCAATACTCTTGTTGAGCAATAGTTGCTCTACAGCATTGCAGCCTGCAGGATAGTTTGTTTTGGAATCAACTACTATTCTTTTAGCTTTTTCCAAATCGAATTTCGAGTCGATGTAGATGGAACATATACCGTCAGCGTGGCCCAATACTGGAATCTTTGTATTTGATTTTATATTGCGCACAAGCTCATTCGAACCTCTAGGAATGACCAAATCAATGTATTTATCTTGGTCCAATAAATCTGCAACATCCTCTCTGCTTTCGATTAGCTGAATAGCTTTCGAGGGAACTTTCGTGTGCGATAATGCCTCGCTGACAATATTACTCATCACCTTGAATGTTTGGTAGGATTCCTTCCCTCCTTTTAATATGGCAGCATTACCGGATTTTATAGCCAATGCCGTAATATTTGCAATCACCTCAGGTCTGCTTTCGAAAATGATCAACAAAACACCAATGGGCGCAGTGACTCTATACAAATTCAATCCCTCGTCGATCTTCTTAGCCAAAGTCACTTTCCCCACCGGGTCAGGCAAGTTGGCAACGTCCAATATACCTTGAAGCATGGAGTCAAATTTCCCAGGGTTTCCTAAATCCAATCTCTTAATCAAGGACGATGAAAGGTTCTTGGATCTGGCATTTTCCAAGTCTACCTTATTAGCTTCAAGGATAGACGATTTATTATCTTTCAAAGATTTGTAGATATTCTCCAACGCTTGTGATCTTTCGGAATTTGTAAGCACTTTGAGCTCTGCAAAAGCAGAGTTGGCCTCTTTAGCTATCGATTCACCAGACATGATAGAGCTGGCATACAAAATGCTTGTGGTTTTGGAAAAAAAAAAGAAAAGAAAAAAACAAAACTGGGTGCCTGAAAAATTTAGTCATAGAGCGCTATCGATGATCACCCACCTACCATGTTCGTTGGGATTAATGCAAGATGGTAATATAAACCTTCTTCACCGTATCTTTGGAGTTCCTTTTCTTGTCATTACATATTTCACTACAACTGCTCTCGATAGCTCCAAACCCTGGTAGGCTTTTCTCCGTAAATGTAACTGTGAACACAGGGCAGACTCAGCCAACTTTTCGTGTTTTGATTTTTGAACAACGCGCACAGCATTTAAAAAATCTCCAACCAAAGGTCTATTGTTCACCAAAGTCTTTAACAACTACGTCGTTTGAAAAGCACCAACATCAAATCGTTTATGTCTAACCTGAAAAATTCTGCAAGATTGCAGAAGAATGCCAACCCATTCTCAGATGACGACGAGAATGACTTGATAGATCTTGATTTGACAAACCCTTATGAGGACTACGATCCGCAGCACGAATATCCTCGGGTGCTGAGCTCAAATCAGAGAGGAGAAGCATCGAACCCTTTCAACGACCAATTTGTGATATCTGACGATGAGGATGGGGAAGAGGACTACATACCCAATGGGAGGCCAGTGAACTCTGCAAAGAAGCATAGCTCGCATCCAATCACACGGAACGATTCACACCCAACTAGCGATTTTATAGGAAGAGACACTTCAGAGTATGTGAACTTGAATAGAGAACAGCCCAAGGACTTTGATATAAGACACATTTTTCAAAGATTCAAAAGTAAGATTACGGGACAAAGTCTGCCCGTTGGTGGTGGTGGTGGTGGTGGTGGTGGCTCGAGATCGAAGGAACCTAGGGAGATACTTATAATGGACCACGCCGCTAACTCCGGACAAGGATACTATGGAAATCACATTTCAACAACAAAGTACAACTTTGCAACATTTTTGCCGAAGTTCTTATTCGAACAATTCAGCAAATATGCCAACTTGTTTTTCTTGTTCACATCAATAATTCAACAAGTGCCACACGTCTCGCCTACGAATCGGTACACAACTATCGGAACTTTGATCGTGGTGTTGTTTGTGTCTGCTATAAAGGAAATTCTGGAGGATTTAAAACGAGCCAATGCTGATAAGGAGCTAAATAATACGCGAGTCTTGGTCCTTGATCCAGTTTCCGGTGATTTCGTCTTGAAAAAGTGGGTTAAAGTTGAGGTTGGTGATATAGTCAGGGTGAATAACGAAGAGCCATTTCCTGCAGATTTGATCTTAATCAGTTCTTCCGAGCCAGAGGGGCTTTGTTACATTGAAACTGCCAATCTAGATGGAGAAACCAACTTAAAAATTAAACAATCAAGAGCGGAAACTGCTCACTTGAAAAGCGCCGGCGATGTAATACGAGGATTTTCAAATGCCAAGGTGCTATCTGAACAGCCAAATTCATCTTTGTATACGTACGAAGGGATTCTAAAGGGCTTTGAGAATGGTAGGGATATCCCCTTGTCTCCTGAACAGCTATTACTAAGAGGAGCCACGTTGCGTAATACGCAGTGGGCCCACGGTATTGTCATATTCACCGGTCATGAAACGAAACTCATGAGGAATGCTACTGCAACACCAATAAAACGGACCGATGTGGAGCGGATAATCAATCTTCAAATTATTGCTTTGTTTTGTGTTTTGATTGTACTTGCGTTGGTATCATCTATAGGAAATGTTATCAAAACAAAGGCTAACAGTGGTGATTTAGGTTATTTGCATTTAGAAGGAACTTCGTTGGCTTTACTTTTTTTTCAAGATTTGTTGACCTTTTGGATATTGTTTTCCAACTTAGTACCTATATCGTTATTCGTCACGGTGGAGTTGATAAAGTACTATCAGGCATTTATGATTGGAAGTGATTTGGACATGTATTATGAGGAGACCGATACTCCAACCGGTGTTAGAACCTCTTCTCTCGTTGAGGAGTTGGGTCAGATCAATTACATATTTAGCGACAAAACCGGTACCTTGACGCGAAATGTGATGGAGTTCAAAGCCTGTTCTATTGGTGGGAGGTGTTATATCGAAGAGATTCCTGAAGATGGACATGCACAAATCATCGATGGCATTGAAATTGGGTACCATACATTTGACACGTTACGCTCAGACTTTACAAACAGTTCTTCCCAACAATCTGCAATTATAAACGAATTTCTCACCTTGCTAAGCACATGTCACACGGTAATCCCTGAAGTTGATGGCGCCAATATCAAATACCAAGCAGCGTCTCCAGATGAGGGTGCTTTGGTGCAAGGCGCTGCTGACTTGGGATTTAAGTTCATTGTACGTCGGCCAAAGACTGTAACCGTTGAGAACACCCTCACTCAGATGAAGTCCGAATATGAGCTCTTGAATATTTGCGAATTCAACTCCACGCGAAAGAGAATGTCTGCCATATTTCGCTGTCCAGACGGGGTTATTAGATTGTTTTGTAAAGGTGCCGATACCGTTATATTGGAAAGACTTTCCAAAAATGAACCGCAACCTTTTGTTGACGCCACTTTGAGACATTTGGAGGAATTTGCTGCTGAAGGGTTGAGGACGCTTTGTATTGCATCGCGAATAGTTTCGGAAGAAGAGTACCAGCAATGGAGTAAGAAATACTACGATGCCTCTACTTCGTTGCATGATCGTGGTGACAAAATGGATGCTGTTGCTGAGCTTATTGAGACTGACCTATTCCTTCTAGGCGCGACTGCCATTGAGGATAAATTGCAAGATGGTGTGCCAGAAACTATACAAACGCTTCAGGATGCAGGTATCAAAATCTGGATTCTAACTGGTGATAGGCAGGAAACAGCTATAAATATTGGAATGTCTTGTAAATTGCTAAGTGAGGACATGAATTTGTTGGTTGTCAATGAGGAAAACAAGACCAATACAAGACTAAATCTACAGGAAAAATTAACTGCAATTCAAGAGCACCAATTTGACGGCGAAGACGAGTCTTTGGAGTCTTCCTTGGCTTTGATTATCGATGGACACTCGTTGGCATTTGCTTTGGAGCCCGATTTGGAAGATTTGTTTATTGAGTTGGGCTCTCGATGCAAGGCAGTTATCTGTTGCCGTGTATCCCCATTACAAAAAGCACTTGTCGTTAAGATGGTAAAGAGAAAAAAGAAACAGTCCTTGCTTCTTGCCATTGGAGATGGTGCTAACGATGTTTCTATGATCCAAGCCGCACATGTTGGTGTGGGAATAAGTGGGATGGAAGGTATGCAAGCTGCGAGAAGTGCGGATGTCTCCATAGGCCAATTCAAGTATTTGAAAAAGTTGCTTTTGGTTCATGGATCTTGGTCTTATCAGCGTATTTCAAATGCCATTCTTTACTCCTTCTACAAAAACATCGCCTTGTACATGACGCAATTTTGGTATGTTTTTGCCAATGCATTTTCAGGTCAATCGATTGCTGAATCGTGGACTTTAACGTTTTACAACGTTCTTTTCACTGTGCTTCCCCCAATTGTCATGGGAGTTTTTGATCAATTTGTTAGTGCAAGACAGTTGGTTAGGTATCCACAATTGTATCAGTTGGGACAGCAGCGCAAATTTTTCAATGTTGCTATTTTCTGGGGTTGGATTTTGAATGGATTCTATCACTCTGCTGTTATATTTCTTTGTTCGTTCTTTATTTACAGATACGGAAACGTCATGTCCAATGGTTTGACAACCGATAACTGGGCCTGGGGAGTTGCAGTATACACCACATGTACCTTGACTGCTTTAGGGAAAGCTGCGTTGGTGGTGACTTTGTGGACAAAGTTTACGTTAATTGCAATTCCGGGCTCCTTTCTATTGTGGCTAGCTTGGTTTCCTGCTTACGCGACAATTGCGCCTTTGATCAATGTTTCCGACGAGTATAGGGGAGTATTGGCAGCAACTTACCCACTACTCATGTTTTGGGGAATGGTCTTTGGTGTTCCCGTCTTGTGTTTGTTGAGAGACCTTGCGTGGAAGTTTTACAAGAGGCAAACCAATCCCGAGACTTATCATTATGTGCAAGAGATTCAAAAGTACAACATACAAGATCATAGACCGCGTGTGGAGCAATTTCAAAAAGCCATCAGAAAGGTCCGTCAAGTGCAAAGGATCAAGAAGCAAAGAGGATTCGCTTTTTCCCTGGCTGAGGGCAATGATCAGGAGAAGTTGATGCGGTTGTATGATACATCGAAGCTGAGGCCTGTGTGAAAGTACGATGAGATCTAGGTAGCAGTGTATAGGTAGAACTAATAGAAGAAGAAGAAGAATAAAAAAAAAAAACAAAAAAAAAAACAAGAAAAATGAAAAAAAAAAAAAAAATGAAAATAAAACCGATCCTTGATTGATATCTATAATTGTATAGACGGAAATGGCAGACACACCAGTGCCGGCAACCCCTGTAGAGTCTGCCGAAGGGAAGAAACTTTCCAACAAGGAACTCAAGGAATTGAAAAAGAAGGAAAAAGCCGCTAAGAGAGCAGCGCAGAAGGAGAAAAATGGTATCACAGTGGAGCAACAACGACAACTAGCGGATGAGAAAAAGAAGGTGTCTCAGTCTGCCAACACAGCTTCGAATTTGAAAAAACAATTGAACCAGACTCTTATTACCACGGATAAGAAAGTTCCACACTTGTTTGGCCACTTGGAAACTCGTGAGCAGCGGAATGCATCGTCGCCAGCAATTTCCCATATTGTACATCCAGCCATCATCGCCTTGACTTTGAAGTTTTCCAGTTATAGTGTTGTCGGATCACTGTCAAGATTAGTGCATATGCTCCGCGTGTTTAAGGAGGTTATTGAGGATTACAAAACACCTGAAAATACAACCTTAACCAGACACTTGACAGGTCACTTGTCGCATCAGATTGAATACCTCAAGTCTGGGAGGCCATTGTCCGTGTCAATGGGAAATGCCATTAGGTGGTTGAAGCAAGAGATTTCTCATATTTCCATAGACATGTCTGAGTTGCAAGCAAAAGAATTACTTTGTCAAAAAATTGACGATTTTTTGAGAGAAAAGGTGGAGCTTTCAGACCAATTGATTGTTGAGAGTGCCTCGAAACACATCACTGATGGAGCTACAATACTCACCTACGGTCATTCTCAAGTATTGGAGGATCTTTTTAAGTTTTGTGCTCTGGAGCAAGGTAAAAAATTCAATTTGGTGATAGTCGACTCGAGACCCTTGTTTGAAGGGAAAAAGTTGCTTCAGCGTTTGCTGAAGACGACATGTGCTGATATTTCCGGTGGGGATATTCCAATAACTCAGAGGTTTATCACCGTTCAGTATGTTTTGCTCAACGCTTTGTCGTCCACGCTATTGGACGATGTTGATTGTGTATTCTTGGGTGCTCATGCAATGCTTTCGAATGGACGGTTATTTTCAAGAGTTGGTACAGCAATGATTGCAATGATGTGCCACACGAGGAATATTCCAGTGTTGGCATGTTGTGAATCGGTAAAGTTTTCAGACAAAGTGCAATTGGATTCGGTTACGAATAACGAGTTAGCAGATCCTGATGATTTGATAGCCAAAGATAGCAGAAACCCGCCCCAGAAGAAAAGTTTTGCCTTGGAGCAGTTTGTGAAACTGGCACATTCCGGGAAGGATAAGAAGGAAGTGGTTAAAGAGAATGAAGATGGTCCCTTGCAAAGTTGGAAAACCCTTCCAGCATTGAACATTTTGAATATAATGTATGATTTAACGCCCCCGGAGTATATAAATAAAGTGATTACTGAACTCGGCGCCTTGCCACCGTCGTCAGTGCCTGTCATTTTACGAGAATACAAAAGTACATAGATTTTTATATTCGCGTAAACAAAACAAAAAAAAAAAAAAAAACAAAAAGAACTGCGAAAAACCGTTGCGATAATTATCTTTTTGCCACCCCTCGACGACACCTATCAAATGACTGAGCAAGAGATCTCGTTATTGAACAAGGTGGAGCTACGAATTGCTTTAGCTGAAGGTGACAAGCAATTGGAAAATGCGCTAAAGATCTATCTCCCACCTGTTTTGTTGAAGCTCGCGAGCCCTAATGCACAAGTACGACAATTAGTCTTCAAGATTATCCAGCATGTAATTCCTCGAATAACTGCGGCAAGAAACCTTCGCTTACCGGTGGAAGCATTGATTGAACAAGTTAAGAGTCCTAACGTGGATCCCGGACTGGACTCGACGTCTGTGAGATTATACTCGGCATTGTTTGTTTCCAAGGGGATTGACAGGATGGGGGATGAAGAGAAAACGACACTAGTTCGTCCTGTGGTTGAAAAATTGTCAGATCTACCGGAATCTATAGCGGCCCGAATGTTTGGAATTTTGTGCAAATTACTCAAGACTTGGAAAGCCCCGTATCCGGATTCCGACGAGTTTGAAGCGCAAAGACAAATATTTGTTGCAGATGGGAAGAATGAACGGTATATTGCTTTCAAGGTAGCTAAATTTTTATTGCTTAATATGGAATCCACTACCAAAGGGACAATCGGTTTAAGTAGTCAGGATATCAAATATTTCACGACTGATGCTGGAGTGGCTTTTCAAAATAGTCAAGAACTAGCTACAACGAAATTGTCGTTGCTTGAATTTTTAAAGTCCGGATTCACTAATGGCCAGCTCGTCTTTCCACTTTTAATTGCTTCTGCAGATCTGGTTACGGCTATCGGAGAAGCATCGGGGAAGTTTCTTAAGACGTTGGATGTAAATGTGGACGAAATTGGACTTTATGGCGACATAAATTTGATAGATTTTCTTGTTGCGATGTTTTTGGAAACAAACAGGATAACGCCTTATGATTGGAATTTGCGACTTGTGATTATGCAGCTTTTGTTGAAAACTGAATCCATTGAGAAGCACAAGCAAGTGATAGACGTGTGCAAGATTGGATTGAAATCCCCATCGCTAAAAGTGAGAAAGCTTGTTACTACTCTTGTTGACCGTCTCTTGAAAGCAAATAAGAACAAATCTGGTTTTGAGGAGTTTGCTGTGAGCATCGCAGCTGACCTTCGTTCCAGTCTTGCGAACGAGGCATTGTCAAATGAAGGCTCTACTTTGTACAATTCCACCTTATATGCAGAAAAACGGTCCAAGTATGAGACATTGGGAAGTGTATTGCATTCGGCGCCGACTATATTTATCAATGACTGGTCCTACATCTCTTTCTTACTTGATGCAATGGAGAATGAGGATTCTGAAGTGAAAGTCTCCATACAAAACGTTTTATCTGGGTTGTCTAGTCATTTGAGTGAAATAAGCGATTCTAATAAACTAGCTTTACGAGAGATGGCGCAAAACTACTTTTTAAAGTCTTCAAACTTTGGTATGGGAAAATACATTCTTTTGAAGTATATGATTTTGGCGTTTCCTTTTAACGACTCCTTTGCACGAATGTTATCGATTGTTGCCACTGGGAAAGCAAACAGTCCTGAGATTGTGGAAGAATCAAACAAGGGTTTACATCCATATTGGTTTAATCTTTCGCACGCAAACAATGCCAAAGGATTTGAGTCGACGTCTTTTTTATTGGGGAATGAGACAAATGTTACATTTCCAGATTTTGCTGACTTTGTGGGTACTATCGTGACTGAGCTAAAGAATGACCACTCCCCATTGTATGAAACGCTTCCCAGGGCGATTGAATTTGCCATGCAAATATTTGTGATGGAGGCTTTGGGTAGTAACAAAACTGTTATTGCTTTGGATGAAAACTGGTCAGTGCGTTTGGACAAGGCATTGGAGTCAAATGATAGAGTAAGGACTCTAGTGGTTTCAAAAATGAGAGATGACAACTCCAGAGAAGCCATGAGTGCACTTTTATCCATCTGTTTCGAGGCTCTTGCAGGACAATTCAGAAGCGATTCCAGTATCATCCGTAGCACTTTTTACGGAACGTCAATTGCTCGTTTGCTCAGTTTTGCTTCCTCTGAGGTAGCTGCATCTCTTTTGGGAAGAATAGATGAGTTGGTTTCTTTACTTCGTCAAAATGTCTTACCAGATCCTTCGGTAAGTGAAGTTTGCAAAATTTTGGGTATTCTAGGAAGTCATCCATCAGTCAACGAGCAAAGGGTTGCAGCACTTTTGAATTCTGTGGATGCTGTGAAGAATCAGTCTGTTGCTGCGTTATCACAATGCTATATCATTTCAAGGCTAGCCGCAAGAGGAAGGCGCGAATTGATCACGTTTCTGCTCATAGAGAAGTTGCTTCAGAGTGTCATTGAGTTGTCGAAGCACCAATCTACGTATCCTATTTCCATGGAGCTGATAACCCAATTGGCAATGTTTGGTGTCATCAAAGAGTCATTGTTGCGCAGTGTTGAACCACACATCGACGAAATTAAATCAGCTGTTCGAGTAAAGCTGAAAAAGTTTGATGAAAAAAGTGTATTAACATTGGGATATCTCACCTTGTTGGAACAACAAGACTCATCGGATGAGTTGACTGTAGATGAACAAATGATCTACGAATTTCACAACTCAAAAGAAATCGAGTCGATTTTTGCGTCTGCAGAAGCCTTTGTCATTGCATCAGCAGGTTGGGAGTCCAAGCTCTTGCAGCACAAACTTGACATCCCCGAGGTTGATACGCAAGAGTTGCCGAGAAACACTTTGAGGCTACGTGTTATTTTGAATGCCATTGTTTCCGCTTGCAAAAATACCAAACCATCGTTGAGGCGTGCAGGTTGTATCTGGCTCTTATCCCAAGTGCAACATTGTGGTCACTTGGATGAAATTAAGCTGAGATCTTCCGAATTGCATTCCTGCTTTATGAGGTTTTTAGCCGACAAGGATGACATAGTTCAAGATTCTGCTTCAAGAGGTTTGGCTTTGTTGTATGAATCGGGAGATGCCGAATTCAAGGAGTTGTCTGTCAAGTCTTTGCTAAAGTCCTTCACTCAATCTGATGCATCATCATACACTGCAGGAAGTATCCAGAATGATACCGCTTTGTTTGAGCCTGATGTTTTGAAAACTCATGATGGGTCTGTCTCCACGTACAAGGATGTATTGAACTTAGCGCAGGATGCAGGTGACCCGAGTCTTGTTTACAAGTTCATGTCTTTGACAAAATCGTCGGCATTGTGGTCATCACGCCGAGGAATCGCTTATGGTTTGGAATCTATTTTATCGCAATCCTCTTTGGACCAGATGCTATCTAGCAACCCAAATTTCACCCAAAGGCTCATTCCTAAACTTTATCGGTATAGGTACGATCCTTTCACCAGTGTTTCGCAATCCATGGAGTCTATTTGGACTGCATTGGTTCGCGACCCAAACCGTATAATCAAGGACAACTTTGATCTGATTTTGAGTGAATTGTTGGCTGGTATGGGACAAAAAGAGTGGAGAGTGCGGCAAGCGAGTGCAACTGCTATGAGCGATCTATTGCAAGTTGTTGATTTGGATCGTTACGAATCAAGAATAGAGGAAATTTGGACAATGAGTTTCCGAGTGATGGATGATATAAAAGAAAGTGTGCGAAAGGAAGGGTTGAAGTTGACAAAGTCTTTGGTTTCAATTTTGACAAGGGCCTTGGAAAGGGAAACAAGCAATGACAGTCAGGCAATTTTAGGCCGGTTGATACTGCTTTTGATGGGAAATAAAGGAATTCTTGCTGATTCCCAAGACATCAAAGACTTTTCAATCAAGACTTTGTTGAAACTTTGCAAGACAAGGAGTAAAGCTTTGAAGCCGTATATTGCTGACTTGATTGAAAATTTCATCAATCTTTTCTCCACCTTGGAGCCTGAAGTTGTAAATTATTTGGCACTAAATGCAGGTAACTTCAACATCGACAACCAAGAGTTTGATGCAAAGCGATTGCAGAATGTGGGAAAATCTCTGTTGATGGATGCCATTGAATTTTTATTGAGTCAACTTGACGAGAAGGCAATGCCGCGGTTTTTGGTGAAGATAGAACAAAGTGTAAAGTACAGTGTTGGGTTGCCATCGAAAGTAAGTGGGTCAAAGGTATTGATCACGTTAGTGATGAATTACCATTCGCTTATGAAACCATATAGTGCCAAGCTTTTGGAAATTGCGTCAAGTCAAATCAGAGACAGGAATAATACTGTGGCGTCTTGTTACGCTGCTGCTGCAGGTTACATATGTCGTATATGTCCTGTGGATGCACTTATTGGTTACTCGGAAAAGATTACCAAGATGTATTTTGAACCCAAGGAAAGCGGAGATGAAAGGTCGAGGATTTTAGCTTCCAACGCAAGTAACTGTGTTTCGAAATATTCTGGAGACCAATTCAGCGTGGTTGCGTCCGCATTCCTACCTTTGGCTTTCATTGGTCAATTTGACAGTCTAGAGCCGGTGAAGCGAAACTTCGAAATGGAATGGACAGAACATACTGCTGGTGATTCGGCTATCAAGTTGTACTCCACTGAAATTCTTGATTTTGTAAAGAAGTACTTGAAGTCTAACGAGTTTTCTACAAGGGCTACATTGGGACGAGCCATGTGTCATCTTTGCGCTTCATTAGGTGATTCGGGTCACTTTTCCGACAGCACGGTTGAGAATTTGATTCAATTGTTGGTTGATTGTAACAAGGGTAAGTCATGGGAAGGTAAAGAGTATGTGTTTGGTGCTTTGGTTGAATTTTCCATCTTGAGTAAAAAGTACTTGTTGGAACATCATGAATTACTCCATTTGGTTGAAAAGACGATTGGAACGGAGATTAGAAGAAGAAACAAGAGATATCAGAGATTGGCAGTACAAACGGCTGGGAAATTCATTCATGAGATTCATAATCAAGAGCTTGTCGAGGTTTATATTGAAGTCATGAATGATATTTTGCAACGTGAAACTAAAGGTAAAGACGATGACAGTGATGAGGAAATGGTTGATGTGGAACGAGGAAGCAGGGCAGATTCGGTGAAAGAAGAGAGGATATTGCAATTGTTTCATAATTTTGGGGTTGCAGTTTATGCAGAGCCGGCTGGTGATTTCAGATTACCTCAGTTTGTATTTGAGCAGATGAGACATCTTTTCCAATCTGGAGTGCCCATTACATGGAGGTCGAAAATCAAGATCAGTGAATTGTTTAGAAAGCTTATTAGGACCTTGCCGAGTAGCAACGGAATAGAGCCAGATGTGATGGACACTTGGAAAGTTTTGAAGGGTCAGTGTTTGTATGTGGATGCCTTGGAGGGGGTAAAGTTGGAGTTTATTCGGTTATCTAAAGAGTTGTTGCTGTTTTTGACAGAGACGGATAACAAGAGACATGTGGAACTGGCATTGCGTGAATTTTCCAGTGTAGAGAATTCTAATGTAGTTAAAGTTGAATTAGCTAAATAGACAAACTATTAGATGTATTATAGTGGACTATTAACTTTTATCTAAGTCTTAAAAACCACCTCTCAATCTCAACACCAAGTGCAAAGTAGATTCCTTTTGGATGTTGTAGTCGGACAATGTTCTTCCATCTTCCAATTGCTTACCGGCAAAGATCAATCTTTGTTGGTCTGGTGGAATACCTTCCTTGTCTTGGATCTTGGATTTGACGTTGTCGATGGTGTCTGATGATTCAACTTCCAAAGTGATGGTCTTACCAGTTAAAGTTTTGACGAAAATCTGCATACCACCTCTCAATCTCAACACCAAGTGCAAAGTAGATTCCTTTTGGATGTTGTAGTCGGACAATGTTCTTCCATCTTCCAATTGCTTACCGGCAAAGATCAATCTTTGTTGGTCTGGTGGAATACCTTCCTTGTCTTGGATCTTGGATTTGACGTTGTCGATGGTGTCTGATGATTCAACTTCCAAAGTGATGGTCTTACCAGTTAAAGTTTTGACGAAAATTTGCATACCACCTCTCAATCTCAACACCAAGTGCAAAGTAGATTCCTTTTGGATGTTGTAGTCGGACAATGTTCTTCCATCTTCCAATTGCTTACCGGCAAAGATCAATCTTTGTTGGTCTGGTGGAATACCTTCCTTGTCTTGGATCTTGGATTTGACGTTGTCGATGGTGTCTGATGATTCAACTTCCAAAGTGATGGTCTTACCAGTTAAAGTTTTGACGAAAATCTGCATACCACCTCTCAATCTCAACACCAAGTGCAAAGTAGATTCCTTTTGGATGTTGTAGTCGGACAATGTTCTTCCATCTTCCAATTGCTTACCGGCAAAGATCAATCTTTGTTGGTCTGGTGGAATACCTTCCTTGTCTTGGATCTTGGATTTGACGTTGTCGATGGTGTCTGATGATTCAACTTCCAAAGTGATGGTCTTACCAGTTAAAGTTTTGACGAAAATTTGCATTATGATTTATTTATTTGAATAAGCTGATCTATCTGAATGTATTGAATGTATCGTTGGTTGGTTGTCTTGTAATGGTACTTGTATAAAGTCTTGCTTGTTGAATGTTTGGGTGGCAAAAAAATAGCTACACATGGGCTCGTTATGTTTTCGGTATCTCCCCTTTTTATATTTGCTGAACAAAATTTGTACACGCATACACTACCTCCTGATTTTGGCTGTGTGCGTCAGAGTGTGGTTATCAACTTTTAAATTTCTTTTTTTTTTTTTTTCCTGCGTGTCGTCTAAAATATTTTTGCTGTGAGTGAGTGACGCATTTTCAGTTTCTCCTATTTTGTTAATTTTTTTTTTTTTGTTTTTGTCTCCACTCTAATACTTGCGACATTTAAATTCTTGAATTTCTTTTTTTTTTCCTGCCCCTCTAAGTTTAGCCCTTTGTGAAATTTCGTATTTTACTAAGGCTGAACCATCACCAAAGGTTTGATAAAAATAGTCTAGTTAGAAATAAGTTGTGCTAAACGAGTCACATCGTACGGAGAAACACGGTAGAAACTGCAGAAGTCTTTTAGTGCGTCTCGGAGCCCTTTAGATTGGGCTGATACCGGACGATGTGTTTTTGACAATATTATTGTGGCTCTTTATGCTGATTCTCTAAAGGTGGATCACATCCTTGGCGGACATTTCTTTGCTAGTGTCTGCAACAGCTTACGAGATCACTGTTGTTTTTGCGTTATCGTGATTGTACATGCTGTCTCATTAGTGTTTTCTGTGATATTAGAAGCGTACTTTCATCGCATCAAAAGTCTATGGAAATAGAGCTTATTTTCTCCCATTAATGACATCTGAACCTGTATCAACGTTTCTTTCAGTAGTTGTATGCGCAATTCATTGTTGGCTTTCGTTGAGAACTCTTTGCAACCAAGTATATTTATAGGTTTGCTACTCCTGGCAGTGTAGCCACGCTATTTTGTCAACTATAAAGAGGGGAGAATATTTTCTCCCTGTGTAGTTGAAAACTTCTATCCGGCAAGCACTGTATATAACCGATTGTGGCTCACATTATCAGTCTCCCCTTTGATGGTTCTGTGATGATCTCAAATAATGGCGGGTGAAGTTCTAGTCTAGCAGGCCAGTTACATACAGAGGAAACCAGAAATCAACACCAGCTGTGCTAAGACCTAAGATGGTGGGTCTTTCGCAAATTTACTATTTGCTGTGGCGTGTCCAACTGTAAATATCTTAGACTCGTAGTTGATCGGAAATAACCTTAGAAGTGTCGTGTGTGGCCGAATCTACGAAACTTATGGTCGAGTTACTTTTCAAGCATCGTACTCTACTACGTGGATCACCAGAGATACTGTATTGGTCCGGAGAAAGCTCCTCGCTAGAATACGGTAGTGAGATTCTCTCTAGTGTTATGGTATAAGGCAGAGGTGTGCGTTGTTGTTTGTAGTTTGCTGTTACATTGTGGATAATCGTAACACTCACACGACCACTGTTTTTTTTTTTTTTTTTTTTTTTTTTTTTTTTTTTTTTTTTTTTTTTTTTTTTTTGTGGTTTTTTTTTTTTTTTTTTTTTTTTTTTTTTTTTTTTTTGTCTTTCGTTGTCTTCTTCTTGAGTAGAGCACTAGGTGAAATAATTCGTTTCTTTTGAAATTCCTCTCTCAACCAGTCGACGTCAAGAGCAAACACACTCACTCACTAACCGCACTCACTCATAGAGGTACCGGCTCTACTACTCTCCATCCTACAGTAGAGAGACTGTTACTTTTCATTTTCACATAAATTATAGAGTAAGAAATTGTTTACCAAGCTCAACTATGTTTTAACGTTTTACGTCAAATATTCACAGAAGATTAGCTGTAGAAGTCATCCTAACGTGGTGAATTCTACTCATTGATTGTCCAAAAGCTTATTTACTTGTTTGCAACTAGCAGGAACAGAAGGGGTCCTTATAGCATACTCAGAAAACTACACTCCACTTCAAACTCAACTGATCAACAACCCACATCTTCGTACTCCTGGCGCCATACCCGACTAAACGATTACCATTTTCACCTTCTTTTTCTTTCTTTCTTTTTTTCCCTTTATTTCTTTTTTCATAATGCTGCTATCGCAGGTATTTGACAACGATTTTACTTCAGATCTGGCTTTCCATATTGCTTCGGCAGACTCCCAAAAGTCCAATGAGAAGGGCATCGAACTGCCTATCGAGAACACTACATCAGCTAAATCGATTAGTGACGAAGAACAACCCGATTTTGAGTCAAAGGACAGCTCGCCGTATCATTCAGAAGACCACAAGCCCTCTTTTAATTATGATTTGGAGATTTTCAACTTGTGCAAAGAGTACTTGAACACCAAAAACCACCATGGGTTGGCTTTAATTGCAAGACAAAAGGGAATTCCTCCGTTTCTTCGATTCAAAGTGTGGCCCATTCTTTTGAAATATCATCCGTTTGTGCTAGATCCATTCATACAACCTGACAATGAAATCATCAATGAGTCGAGCGACGTTGAGAGCACCTCAAGCAAGGAAACGTCGTCGTCGTCGTTATCGTCGTTGTCCTCGAAAGGCTATTTCAGCCAATCAGAAAGTGAATACGAAACGAGACCAGAGAGTCGTAAAGATTCAGATGCAAGTACTGAGATTGAAAGAAAGATTAAGAAGGACATTTCGAGATATATTCAACGTCTCTACTACTTGAAATCTCACGATTTGACGGCTACTGAAAAGGAAATCATTCACACATTGGAATGTGCAGTACTCAAGTTTACTTTAAAATGGGCAAAGATCATCAAATATGACACATCTTTATGTTGGATGGCGTTGAACTTGGCAGAATGGTTTCCTCCGTTGCCAAGGACGCCGTGGGTTTTGGTGGGAAGGGATCACTCGCAAAAGGGATCTTCATTGATTGCTAGTGTCGTTGATGACTACTCAAACTACATCGACCATATTCCAGGGTTGGACAAGTACCTTGACGAATTGATCTACAAGAACGAAACGATTTCCAACATGAAGTTTCAAGATGTGTATGAAAGACTTGTTTTGGTGTTGTTGCATTGCCCGGAACCGAAAACAAATATGGCAGTGGACGGCGAGGTTCCCCATTCAAGCGATCAAAAAGATGAGAGAAAACAGCTCAAGGTGAACAAGACTACACTACCAATAACAGGCGGAACTATTGAGCAGAGAGTTTCCTTTTTCATTTTTTGCCTCCGTAAATTGCTACCTGAACTAGCTCAGCATTTCCATGAGGAACAAATTCTATCCAAATTTGGGTGTCTGGACGATGAATGGTTGATATGGTGGCTCAAGTTTTGTGGGACAAAAGTTTGGTCCAAACACGATCGTGGGCGAATTTGGGATTACCTCTTGGGCTGGAGGCTCAAGAACCCTAAACGAAGCTTCAACTATTATTATGAAAAGTTGAACTATGTGAACCGAAACACTTTACAAAAGTTGGGTCCTGATGTATTTTGGACGGTTGGATCTGCTGAAAACGAGAAACCTAATGTTGACCTAAGAAGAAATTCGTTTCGAGATTTGATCAATGAGTTGAACAACGAGCTTCATATTTCAAAATCCGATCTTTCTCTGGCATCATCCCCTAAGTCGCCAAACAAATCCAAAGGCGACAACAACCAACCCAATTTAGCCATTCCTTTTTCAAGAATTGATCCCCACATTTCATTAATATTTATATCTATATCTTTACTCAAGTCAAAGGAGAACACCTTGGTGGAACTCGATCAACATGAAATTAGACAATTTCTATCGAGACTTCCATCCAAGTCATACAAATACAATCAAAAATCGAGAAAGCGATCGAACCAGAGTATGAACTCGTCATCGAACTCGAGAAATGGCTCTCCGCCCTTGCCACCGAATGAAGAAGCTCCTACGAGTAGCATCATCATATCTAATGACATGCGAAACGACAAACACAAGATAAACTTTATCGACAATATTATTTCGGAGGCGGGTGAGTTGTGGCGAAAATGGTTGTGGTCAGAGTTTGTTGAAGATAGTTAAAAAAAACGATCAATTTTTTCTTTTTTTATTTTTTTTTTATTTGCAAGCGATGTAGAATCTCTCACAAAACAGAAAAAAAAAAAAAAAAATGAAGAATTGAGTAAGACTTGCGATGCGATGCCATGCCAATTATTTCACCTCAGCACCACACCATGTCCGAACAAGAAACCAAGAAGAGGAAAGGAGATTCACTTGATGAGTTGGAAATTGACTTGAATGCGTCTGTACCGTTGTCCAAAAAGCAAAAGCGTTTAGCTAAGAAGGGGAAATTGGAAGAAGAACCAGCGCCAAAAGTGTCCACAGTACAAGAGTCTGAGCAAAAACAAGAGAAATCTAAGTACGGCGTGTGGATAGGAAATTTGTCATTCGACACTAGCAAGGAAGATCTTGTGAGATTTTTGGTGGCCAAGTCATCCATACCGGAAGAAGACCTTACCAGAGTGAACATTCCCAAGAGGGGAAACCAGATCAAAGGTTTTGCGTATGTGGATGTAAGGAATGAAGAACAAGTTGAGAAATTGGTGGCTTTGAGTGAACAGAATTTAAACGGGCGCAACTTGCTAATCAAGAGTGCCACTTCCTTTGAAGGTCGTCCAGAAAAAGACAACGAGTCAAAGTTACCACCAAGCCGGATCTTGTTTGTCGGTAATTTGAGTTTTGATACAACTGAAGACAATTTGAAGGAGCACTTTCAACACTGTGGAGACATTGTTAGGATCAGAATGGCTACGTTTCAAGATACCGGGAAATGTAAAGGCTTTGCCTTTGTAGATTTCAAGAATGAAGAGGGTGCTGTTACGGCCATGAAATCAAAGCTCGCAAAAACCATGTTGAACAGAAAATTGAGATTAGAGTATGGGGAAGATAGATCAAAGAGGAGACCAAAGAGCCATGTACGTGAAGATGTACCACAGGCACGGGATGCTACTCCTGATACTCCCGAAATAAAACCACAGAGAAAGCAATATAGAGAAAGGCCGCAGGACAAGCTTGCAGTCAGAGAAAAGTCGTCAGTTGCTTTAGCAAGTGCTCAAAGAGCTAGTGCTGCTATTGTTCCATCTTCAGGTAAAAAAATCAAATTCGACTAAACACACAAATATAAAAATTAAAGAAAAAAAAAGAAGAAAAAAATATAATAGTACTCAAAAGATCTTACCAAGAAGGTTAACTTTCTTCTCCTTTTCCTTGTGCTTCGTGTAATCCTCTTCGCTTACTGACAAGTAATTTGGATCGTTCTTGTTTGCTTCAAACTCAGCGTCAGACACAACCTCGTACACCGATTGGACTTCCCATGAGGCGTCATCTCTACGTGGCTGCTCTTTAGCACCAGCTGCAGTAGCGGCGGCAGGCCTGTGAAAGTCCTTCGATTCAATGTCATTTGCATTCACACCACCAACGGTTTGACTTTCTCCCTTGGGAATGACACGAGCTGATCCTGTTTTGTTTTCGGAATCGTTTGCATTGACTCCACCGATGGTGTCGTCTCCTCTTGGTGCGACGCCAATGGTGTTTTCCTTGTTGGTGGCAACAGTGGGTTTGCTGTCTTTTGACACACCAACAGCCTTGGATTTGTCAGTGGGAACTTGCTCTTTCTTTTCAATAGGAGTCTTGTCTCTGGAAAGTCTTCTGCCCCATCCTTTAAATCTGTCGGAGAGACTGTTTGATCTTTCTTTGGCCAAGGAAGCCGATTTGTCAGATGGGATGCCACTTGCTGTGCCACTTGCTGCGCCAATTGCAGCACCAGATCCAGCACCAACGGCACCACCTACAATAGCGGCAGACCCTAAGCCTGACTTGCTCTTTGAATCTTTCTTTTCATCTTTCTCAAAATTTGGGACAGACTTGTCGGCATCATGAATAGCGCCTTTCTTGTTCAAGTCGTAGTCGGCACCAGGATTTTCTTTTGCGCTTGGCAATTTGGATTGCTTGTCAATTAAATCCTGACCAAACGCAGTGCCGGCAGCAGCACCGGTACCAGAAGAGACCAAATTCTTGCTCGATTTTGGCTCCTCGGCTACTGCCCGCTCATTTAAAGAAGGTTGAGCTTGCTTGTTTTCAATCTTTTTGATAGCCTTTTGTCTCTCCTTGATCAATTTGTCAAGCTCATCGGATTTGGGATCATCTCCAGTGTAAGTAGATCTTTCTTCTCTCAACTGCTTAATCTTTTGCAAATTTGTGATTTCATCATTTAATCTGCCCTTTTGAGCTTCGTGGTACTCAGATTCGCCACCAGCAAAAGATCCCTTTTGGTAGAGGGAATCATGCTTATTTCTTTCCTCTTCCAAGTCCCTTTGCTTTGCTTCCTTTTGCTTAAGCTTCTCGGCAACGTTGGCTTGTTTTTGCTCCCTTTCCTTCTTCTCTTTGGCCTTTGCTTCCTCCTCGGCCCTTTTTTGTCTCTCTTCTTCCTCGAGCTTAGCCTGTCTTTCCCTCTCCTCGGCTTCTAATTTCTCCTGCTTCTTTCTCTCTTCTTCTTCCAACTTGGCTTGTCTCTCTTGCTCCTCCTTTTCAAGTCTTTCTTGTTCCTCCTTTTGTCTCTGTCTTTCCAACTCCTCTTGGTGCTTTCTCGTTTCATACTCTTGACTTGCGTGAGCCCTTTGACGTTCATGCTCTCTTGCAGCTTCCTCTGCAAGTTGATCCTTTTCCCTTTGCCAAGAAATATGTTTATTCTTGGCCTCGGTGAGTCTCTCGGTCCTGTTTGGTTTGTCTGAGTTGATGTCGCTCAATTTAGCAGCAAAAGCACCCAACAAAGCCCCCAAAGCTCCAACTTCAGCAACCAATCCCTTGTGTGTGGTTTTCTTGTCGTCGATGTCCTTTTGATAACCTCCGATCTTGTCATTCAACTCTTTGCTTTGGTTTTGGTTCACTTCAATAGCTTCTTGATGAGATTCATGTTGAGCAGTCAAGTCCTTCAATCTGGCTTTTTCCTCCTCCAACTTTTGCTTCAATCTTTCGATCTCAGTATCCAATTCAGAATTCTTTTCAGTCAAATCTGTTTTCTTCTGCTTCAAGTCTTGGATTTCTTGAGTGGCCTTTTCCTGCTCTGCTTTGGAGCCCTCCAATTCTTGCTTCTTAGTTGCAAGCAATTCTTCGTGGTTCTTTTCGAGAGTTTCCTTATCAGTAACGTGCTTTTCAGAGGCCTTGGTCTCACGTTCCTCATACTCGTTTGCTGCAGTTTCAATTTCCGCCTTTGTCTTTTCCTCAAACTTGGCAGCATTCTCATCCGAGGTCTTTACTAAATTGGCAATGTTTGCCAACTTGCGCTCAATTTCCTGGTCAATGGCGTCCTTTCTTTTGCTCACCTTTGCAGCGTACTTGTCAAAATCAGATTTCAATTTACCCTCGTGCTTCTTGACTTTTTCGTCCAACAACTGCTGTCTCTTGATTTCATCCTCCTGTCTTGTTTTCGAAACTTCATCGTTGATTGAGGTGATGACTGGTGCGACTCTTTTCGCTGCCATATCCAACAACTGCTCTTGTGTTAACCTCAACCCAGAACCCAACTCAATGACCTTTTTGGGATCATCCAAATCATTTGCAAGTGATCCAATGGCGGTAGCATTAAGCTCCTGGTAATGTCTCAACAAAACTGGCTTATCTTTCAATTTATCCAAAATTTCCTGGTTTGGTCTTTCAACGGGCTCATACTTTGTTTGAGCAGGAACATCTACATCAACCGGGTTTTCTTTGATCTGGTCGACGATTTCATCGTCACCTTCCAAATGCTCTTGAGCAAGGTCTTCTTCTTCTTGACTCACCTTTTTGGCATCTGCAAGATCTTTGTCTGATGCTTTAAGTGCCTCTTTTGCCTCGGCCTCTGGAGACTTGACTGCATCCTGATCCTCTTCCTTGAGCAATGTTTCTCTGGACTCATTAGTGAGTTTTCTTTCCAACCCCTCATCTGTGGCAGACTTTTCTTGGGCATTTTCAGACTGTTTTTGAGATCCGGTTTCATCGGTGGTTGCCTTCTCCTTTTGCTCAGTGGAAGGGACGTCGTTGGTTGTATTTTTTTCATATTGCTGTTCAAACTTTTGCTCAATGGAAAGACCCTTGGTGGTTGGTTTTTCCTCGAATTGTTTTTCAAACTTTTCCTCAATGGAAGGCCCTTCGTTGGTTGGTTTTTCCTCGAATTGTTTTTCAAACTTTTCCTCAATGGAAAGACCCTCGGTGGTGGCCGTTCCCTTAGATTCAGGAAGTTTCTCAGTGGCAGATTCATCAGTAATCAATTTCTCCTTGCTATTGTCCTCGAGTTTTTTTTCTTCTGACTCAGTCTTGTCACCTGTTGCACTCTTGTCCTTTGACTCTGTGGTCGTTTTTGCTGACTTTGGTGCTTTGGCCTGCTTTTTCTTCTTTCTTTCTTCTGCCTCTAAAGTTGGATGATGAGCAAACTTTGCAGGGACCTTGATGTGCTCCACTTTGTTATCCTCTTTGAATTGCTTGTACAAATTGACCTTTTTCTTGGAGCTGGTGCCCTCTTCCTCGCCTGGTTGACTTCTGAAGGGAGAAACCCAAGTGGAGGCACTTGTCAATTGCTTCAATCTGCTTTGAGGAGGCTGCTTCTTAGCAGAAGCTGAGCTCGCTGCTGTGGACTCTGACATGACGAATCCAGTGTCTCTGCTGTATAGTGTGTGTACGGAGAAGAAAAAAGTGACTGTAGCAATTGAGATTTTTCTCGAAATTTGGAAGAGAGAGAGAGAGAGAGAGAGATTGTTGAACGGTTTTTGAGTGACGTTTTGGGAGAAAAGATTCTTTCTTAACCACAAAGCTCTCACGCACAATAACAACCATATAAGACTAATAGAAGACTAATTAATGAAAAATAATAGAGAGTTAAACTGTGGATGGAGGGAATTGCTATTGACCGAAAGGTTGACCGAAAAACAGATCTTTATACGAGAAATGTCTTCTTCATGGTGTCGTAAAGAGGAGCACCTGAGTTTAGGATGCTCTCGTGGATATAACAAGGGGCCCTTGCCCTTTCTGGTGATACCATCAATTTTACTAGCCTTGAGACAGGAAACTTCAAATCGAAGTAAATGATGATATTAATTCTCTGTTGCTTCACAGTTACACAAACCTGCATGATTGCTTTATTTTTGTTTTGTTCTTTACCCAATTAGGACATCTATTTTCCCAATTGGGAAATATGCTAGCTCTAAAAAATAGAATGTATGAAGCGCAAAGTTCGAGCTCTTGCTTTGCACGTGCACATATACTTCCACGGTCTTATCAGGGAAAATGGTCAGCGCTTGGCTCTACTATCTTTTTCAAAAAGCGAGATCCGTATAGTACGACGTGTAAGTAGCAAACATTCCTGAAGGTTATGTGTTCTCAGGTACCAAAACGTCGTCACTGCGTTGCAGCGAAAACGTCTAGTCTCTCTCTCAGAATAACGAGGTTGTATAAGCATACATTTGGTGCACGGAGGTGTAGGTGGTGTATTGTCATTACTTATCAATCGTCAGCCGCAGTAGTTTGGCACTGAAATTTTTTTTGATTGTTTTTTTTTTCTTGTTTTTTTTTTGTCATTCGTGTTAACAAATCAGTCCCCCTTCACATCCATCCCCTATGCAAGAGCTAACACATACACAACCGGCAATCACATTTGATGATTACGTGCACTATGCGGCCCCCAAGTCCTCAAACATAAGGACAGTGTTCTCACCTGCTGCCGTGACTTTGGGAAGAAATGCGTTTGATCGCAATGGAGACCAAATATCTGATCTCGAAATAGTTTCCTGCAATGGTGATCGAATACCGGTATCGATGGCCGTGTTGATTGATCGATGGGGAAAGTACTTTGTCACGCTACTCTCAAGGGGCTACGTTCGGGCGGTGGAAGATTTCGAATCAGAAAAGAATAAAGAACTGAAGTCAAAGGCTATGACTACATTGAAAAAAGCCGATGTACCCCGCTTTAGAATCCCATTCCAAGAGTCAACTGAATCTTTGGGCACCCACGCTACAAAATTGAAACAGAAATCCATTTCCTCGATGTCAACTGAATCACAAACTTCAAGAGATAATTCGAGAGTTGAAGGTCGCAGAGACTCAATACCCCAGCACACCGACTTGTTCATTTCTCATATTGATGATGTGCCACCTCAGCTACCGCCTCCCAATGAACCAATTCCCCCAGTTCCGTCTGTGCCAGTGTCTTTCAAGCCTTCCTCACGAAAAGGATCACAAGATGCAAGTTCCCCAAGGGCATCATTGATGAATACATTATCTGTCTTGAGAAACATTCCCTCAACGAAATCACCTAGAGAATCACCATTCTCATCCCCCCGTGCATCATTGTCAGCGTCCAGCTCCAACTTGAGTGAATTACGCAGCTCTCCATTTCCAAACCTCCGACCCAACATAGGAAGATCAACTTCTGATCTCAAGTTATCCTCGATTGATTCAGGGGTGGAAGTCAAGTCCAAGGAAAATGAAACTGGGAGCAGTGCAGGTCATGTGTCAACAGAAGAAGAAGATGATGAAGAAGGAGCTGATGAAGACTACCACCCCCTATTTGCATTTGAGGAGGAACGATTCCCACTTGAGCCGTCATTGATACCGCGCAAGCTATACATGCCGTTTTCAACCACCACAGTCAAAGCATTTTGCGAATTCTTTTACACTGGACAAGTTGGCAACAAATGGGTTCTTGCACCTACACTATTGGACAACTTGATCATATCAAAGTTTTACAGGGTACCGTTGCTATACGATTTGATCTGCGAGGTGTTGATTGATGTCATACGACGGAAAGAAAGCGCGATGCACAAGTCTGAGGAGTATTCCCAGGTTATTGAATCCATTGAGAATGGTGTCATTAGCAAGAAGTGGTTGAGAGAAATTTGCGACGACTATGACGATGAACTGAATGACGATACTTTGGCATACTTGGATGTTGAAGATGTAAATGCGCCAGCAACCACCACCAGATTCAAGTCGGTTTTTGATCGGCCAATGATGCCAATTGACGCTAAAAGCGAGGAGGCAAGTGACACTGCAAACAAGATAAATACAATGACAGTAGAGGACTTGGTTAACCCGGATTCTCCGTGTCCATCTGACGAGGTGATTGAGGTGATTCACGAGGCAGCGCTATTGGTCACAGAGATGAGGATCGTTTTGAGAACGACAATGTTGATGAAGCTACAGAGGAGCAGGTAGTATCTACGATGAAATTTGCTTCTTGAAATTAAAACAAATGAACAGAGTTGGTGTTGAGTCCGCAGATTAGCTGTCCAAAAAAATGAGTTGGATACACTTCCGCACTGTGACTCCCTTGAGTGAGGATGTACTGAGATTGAATTTTTGGTATCGACGTCTCTATATTCAGTTCTCAAAACGCACAAATAGTATTTTCGGTCTAAGTGGCGTATCACAAAAAGTAGTTCCATTTCAGTCTAGTGTGGACTTTTATATTTCGAATCTTTTTTTTTTTTTCCTACAATTGCATACTACAAATCATTCATCGCCAACTTCTTTGTCATTTCAAATGGAGATACCTTCCAACATTACCCTGTCTACTGTGGACCCAGTTCTGATTCTACACAAGGTTGAAAATTTGAGCCAGGGTAGACGACAAGCCATAATTTTTGGCATCGTGGGAGTTGTGGCATTCACCTCGTATGGAGCTGTTAACTTACATTGGTCAAGACGGAGTAGAAGAATACAGAGGGACTTAGAGCTTCAAGAATACAATGATTACAGAAAATTGTGTCACAACGCAGAGCTTCAAGTTATAGGAGCCAAAAGGGAAATATTAACACGTGAATTATCACGCCTCCCCGGACCTGTGAGAGTACACGAAACTGCTGGCGCATTAGCTAATATTGGAGAGATGTTGGAGATGGTATCAACTAACATGACCTACATAAAACGGCCACTGCAGCAACAAAATGGCAATTCCTTCGAGCCGACGCTCCCCTTTGAAAGTCGGAATCCGCGTGAGCGCTATTGGAAGAGGTTAAAGAAGCTGCTGTGTTTAATACTCTCACTGGTCACTATATTGTTGATTGTGCTTGAAATAATCTCAGGTGTTGTTTAATAATCAATACAGTTCTTATCGGTAAGTATGGTGGTAAGTAGTAATGGCTTACATTGTAAGTTGCAAGTGTAATCAACTGGTGAACCACGTTGAGAACCTTGTATTAAATTCTACAGAACAACTAGATTTCAGGGTGCTATAGCTTCTAGACGCACTGATTGGGCCACTGATGTAGCATATTGAACCAACACTGCCACCCTCGACTCGTAACCTTCTTCCTT
>NW_026261426.1:70089-107754 GCF_024610275.1 Lodderomyces theae | reverse complement strand
TCTACCCCCTGTAGTCTTTTGTTGTAGTTACTGCCACTGTGATTGAGTGCTGCAACTGTGGAGCGTGTAGCTTGCTTATATTGAGCATCGTGTGGACTACACAACCCCAATCCGCGTTCGATTGATATTTTTTTTCGGAGGCCATTGGAAATTATTGTCGCTTAACTTAACGTGGTTTTGTGGAATCAACGACACAGCTAAAGCATTGTGAGCATCTAGCTCAAGTGAGGAGTAAATAATCCTTTTCGGAGTAACCGAAGGCATATATAATGAAGTAAGAAACACGTATACTGTACTAATTTCGTTAAGTGGATATTGTTGTTGTCGTTGTTGTCATTGTTGTCATTGTGTGTCGTATCGTATGTCGTGAAGTAAATGTGACGCAACGTATATACTGTCTATGCTACTTAAAACTCTTCACATTTGGTGATAATGACTAGAGGTGGCTCCCTTGGTCACAATAAACACACACCAGTCTCATGCGTATATTGATTTAATACTTCTTTTGAGAAGTTTTTATTTTATGTCCATGCCAATGTGTACATCTATATGGATTTCGTAGAAATTGAAATTTGAAAAAATTTGTGAGAGAGGTTGAAGATAAAGAATAATAAATATAGCAACACGAGAACCAACACCACCATCAATACTAACAACAACCACCCTAGAAAAAAAATGTGGGTGATATTGGGTGTACTAGCTGCAATTTACCTCACACATCAACTATTTACTTCCATCCTACCACATCATTTCCTAGTCCCACCTCAAAAATGGCAAAATTCAATCCTCAAAGTCATCAATTATGAAAAGCCAATCTACTTACAAGTAAGTCACAAAAGATCAAGCTATAGACGCAGACTTGTGCTAGCTAGTGCAATCCCGTCATTCTATACAAATTTCATCAACAATAAATTGAAAATCGCACCTCAAGACAATGCCAACAAAGATGCATTCATGCAAGAAATGAGGAGGCGAGATGTCGATGATCCCAAGAGAAGATTATTGTATGGATTCTTCCACCCTTACGCTAATAATGGCGGGGGTGGTGAGAAAGTGTTGTGGGAAGCAGTTAAAGCTACTTTAGACCAAGATGAAAAGAATATCTGTGTTGTTTACACTACAAATGTTGATACGGAGCCATTGGCAATCTTGGGCAAGGCTAGAGACAAATTCCAGGTTGAGAACTTGGATCACAAGAGGATACTATTCATTTACTTGAGAAGATTCGGTAAATTCATAGACGGTTCTTATTGGAAGCACTTGACTATTGTTGGACAATTGTTGGGTACTTTTTTATTGAGTTTGGAAGCTGCATTTGAGTTATCGCCAGATGTGTGGGTTGACACTATGGGACTTCCGGGAAGCTACTTTATCGCATCTGTGGTTTTGAAAATCCCCATCATTGCTTACATACATTATCCAATCTTGCAGGAGAACATGTTTAACAAGTTGAAATACAACAGTTTATCTGATATCTTAAAGATCAGGAGCGCATCGGATCTTTTCAGCTTTGCCAAATTGTGTTACTGGTCTGGTCTTTATTGGCTCTATGTCTACATTGGCTCTTTTGTCGATATAACTTTGGCCAATGGATCCTGGACGTTTAGTCATATGCAAAAGATATGGACTTACAATAGCCCCATGGGTAAGCAAATAGACAGATTGTATCCACCTTGTGGAGCTGAATATCTTGTCCATGATCAGCTCCAAAGTGGTGCAAGTACGAGGACCAATAAGCTTTTGTACTTGGCCCAATTTCGGCCTGAAAAACGTCATATATTGGTTTTAAAAGAGTATCAACAATTTCTCACAAATAATTACCCCAACATCAATATCCCCACTGAGGAGGTTCCCACTTTGTTATTTGCTGGGTCTTGTCGTACTAAAGATGATACGGCGACTTTGGAGTTTTTACAACAAGAGGTTAAGTCGTTAAAGTTGGACAACTTTGTTGAGTTTGCTGTCGACTGTTCATATACCGAAGTTGTCAAATATCTTTCAACGTGCAAGTTTGGTCTCAATGCTATGTGGAATGAACATTTTGGAATAGGTGTTGTGGAATATGTTGCAAGAGGGTGCATCCCTATTGTTCATGCCTCAGCGGGGCCCTTTCTTGATATAGTAACAGGAGAGAGAATTGAAGACTGGCATAATACTACAGGCTTCTTTTTCAAGTCTTTTGCTGACCCTGATTTTGACCCTCGGTTACAAACCACGGTAGGTAACAAAGACAAGTATTTGGTGTTTGAAATGAATGGTGAGAGGATGGAATTTCCCACGTTGGAACAACTTCTCACCACCTTATTCGTTAGCGATAGACTGCTTATAAGTGATGATGCATTGGAGGAAAAGAGAAGGATTGGGCAGCAATTGGTTGTTGATAAATTTTCCAACAAATTATTTGAAGAGAAATGGAAAGAGTATATTGAACAAGCCGAAGCACTTGAAAAAGAGTATAGACAAGAGAGAAGAGGCAAGTTAGAAAGAGTATATTAGTATAGTGAGAGTTGTATATAGATACATTGAAGTTGTATTCCAGAGTATCGTTGTATACAAATGTGGTGTTCCTGTGTCGTGTACAAATGGTTAGTTTTACGTGTTCAACAGAAAAGAGGAAGAAAAAAAAAAATAATCAATTTTCAACAAACCCAAAGCTAAGGCTAAGCTAACAACGCAACTCAACTTCGGCCAATCTCGCAAATTCAATTCAATTATCAACACAAGCTTTGTGAATTCAAACACACCTTCCCTTCCACTTCCCACATATATCCACTAAGAACTAATTATGAAATTGGATATTGCAAAGACGTTCAGCCACCACTCGGATCGTGTCAAGGGCATTGATTTCCACCCAACAGAGCCGTGGATTTTGACTACATTGTACAATGGAAAAGTCGAAATCTGGTCATATGCCACCAATGTCTTAGTCAAGGCGATCCAAGTTGCTGACATACCCGTGCGTACAGGTAAGTTTATAGCTCGAAAGAATTGGATCGTTGTTGGTGCCGATGATTTCCAAATTCGTGTTTACAATTACAACACTGGTGAAAAAATTACTCAGTTTGAAGCCCATCCCGATTACATCAGATCCATTGCCGTCCATCCTACAAAACCTTATATTTTGAGTTCAAGTGATGATTTGACTATAAAGTTGTGGAATTGGGACCATAATTGGAAATTAGAACAGGTGTTTGAGGGCCACCAGCACTACGTCATGAGTGTTAATTTTAACCCCAAGGACCCAAACACTTTTGCTTCTGCTTGTTTGGATAGAACTGTAAAGATTTGGTCGTTGGGCAGCTCCAGTCCAAATTTCACATTGATTGCTCACGACACCAAGGGTGTCAATTTTGTTGATTATTATCCACAAGCTGACAAGCCATATTTGATCACTGCAAGTGATGACAAAACTATCAAAGTATGGGATTATCAAACTAAGTCGTGTGTTGCTACTTTGGAAGGACACTTGTCGAATGTATCATTCGCAATCTTCCACCCGGAATTACCGTTGATTGTATCCGGATCTGAAGATGGTACCGTTAGGTTTTGGAACTCAAACACATTCAAATTGGAGAAGTCGATAAATTACAGTTTGGAAAGAGCTTGGTGTGTTGGGGTACTACCAAAGTCAAACGTCATTGCCGTGGGGTTTGATTCAGGATTCGTTATCGTCAAATTGGGCAGCGAAGAACCATTGTTTTCATTGGATGCCAATAACAAGCTAATATATGCTAAAAACTCTGAAGTTTTCCAATCAGTTATAAAACCAAATGCAACACAAGGATTGAAAGATGGTGAGTCATTGAATTTGCAACAAAGGGAGTTGGGGACTATTGAGATTTTCCCGCAATCGTTGGACCACTCGCCCAATGGTAGGTATGCTGCCGTTTGTGGTGATGGAGAATACATTGTCTATAGTGCATTGGGATGGAGATCCAAGGCCTATGGTAGTGCCCTTGATTTTGTTTGGAACACTCATGATACATCAGCAGCTAGTCCCTTTGCCATTAGGGAATCAACCGTTAGTGTCAAGGTGTTCAAGAACTTCCAAGAGTCGCTCGTTATTGACTTGTTATACCAAGCTGACAAAATTTTTGCTGGCTATTTATTAGGTGTCAAGTCTGAAGGATGCATTTCGTTTTACGATTGGGAACAAGGGAAGTTGGTTAGAAGAGTTGACATTGATGATGATATAACTGATGTGGTGTGGTCTGACAATGGTCAGTTGTTGGCAATAGTCACCAGTTCAAGCACCGGTGAAAAATCAACTGCAATTACGGGTGGCAAAACCAGCGATGAGACTTATTTCTTGAGTTATGATCAAGAAGTGTTTGAACAAGCAGTTGCCAATGATGAATTAGACACAGAAGAAGGTGCTGAGGCTGCATTCGATGTGTTATACACCTTGCCCACATCGGAAGCCATTTTGTCTGGGAAATTCATTGGTGACGTCTTTGTCTACACAACAGCAACCACCAATCGTTTGAACTACTTTGTTGGTGGGGAAGTTATCAACTTGGGTCATTTTGATCGTAAATTCTACATACTCGGATACAAAGCTCAAGACGGAAAGCTCTATCTCATTGACAAGTCATTTGATATCGTTTCGTGGTTCATCAATGCTGAAGTGTTGGAACTACAAACATTGGTCATGAGAGGGGATTTGGAACAGTTTGCAACTCACAATGTTTTGGATGAAGAAACTGGTGAAGAAACTCCCGACTTGGCCACAGTCACGGTTGACAATCTCTCCGAAGAGTACAAATCACTCATTACCAACTTTTCCAAAACAGAACTCAATCAACTCTCACGATTTTTTGAGAAATTGGGATACTTGTCTTTATCGTATGCATTGTCACAGGATTTCGATTCTAAATTCCAAATTGCTTTAACTACAGGGAACTTGAAGCAAGCTTATGAGTTGTTATCGAAGCAGCAACAAGAATCTCCCTCACTTGCTTTGGCCAACGTGCAAAAATGGAAGAAACTTGGGGATTTGGCTTTGAACAAATGGAATTTGAAATTGGCTCAAGAGGCATTTTGGTTAGCGAATGATTTCTCGTCATTGTTGTTACTTTTATCGTCAACAAACAATAGAGCGCAATTGATCAAGTTGGCTGAAAAATGCGAGGAGAAGGGAAGGTACAATATTGCATGGCAAGCGTGGTGGCTTGTGGGTGATGTGAATAAATGCTTGGACTTGCTAGTCAAGAGCGGCAGGTATCCGGAAGCTATTTTGTTTGGAAGAAATTATGGTGTTGATCAAGAAAGATTGTCAAATTATATCAAGGACTTTAAGGAGGTTTTGAAGCTGAAAAATAAAAGCAAGATTGGTGAGCGTTTGATTGATGATTTTGGAAACCTAAGTATCAACAATGGTGTCGTTCCAGAGGGTGGTGTTGTTGGCGCTGCTCCATTGATCAATTTGGAGGTTGAATCGCAAGAGAAACAAGAAAAGGAGGAAGACGATGTAGGCGAAAAGGAGACTGAAAAAAAAGAAGTAGAAGAAGTGGAATTGGAAACAGAGAAAGATGATGCTAATGGAGAAGTTGAAGTATCCAAGAAATGATGGTTATAAATATAGTTTACATTCAATAAAACGAAAGAAAGAAAAAAAGAAAGTTGAATAATCGCCTGTTTTTATTCTCTTTTATCTAGGCATACAAAGATGCAATCTTGCATTAGATTTATTTCATGCACGTTGAAAAACACCGCCTGTAGTCTTTGTTTCATCGCCGCAATCTCCCCATCGTCATTATCAATGTTTGTTAATTTTAGTATAAATTTCCCACCCAGTTTCAATGTTTTTGACATGAGCATAATTGCACCATCAGCTAAATCCAAATTGCCCTTTTTTGGGTTGACAATTGAGTGGTTCAAACCCTTGTTGTTGTTGTACCTAAGGTACGGATTGGTCTCTGTGTAATCGTAAAACCCACTTTGTTGTTTGCCGGGACGCGATAATTCGCTGACTATTAGATCCACCTTCCAATTGATTTCCAGTGTTCTTGATACATTCCCATTTGAGATAGATAGCCCCTTCATTCGTTTGATCAATTGCGATTCGTCAATCTCTTGAGCGAAATATGACTTGTGATCGATATCATCATCGATGTGAGGTGTGAGCTGCAGCTGAGTTTGTTTGTTTGCAATCTCCTTGAAATGGTTAATGACATTTTCATGGCTTAGTTTTGAAAAGATGTTGCCTTGGATGGAACTGGTTCCCAATGGTGGGCTTTTGAATAAGATATCGAATCCAAGAATGTGAACTCCCACTGTGTGCAATTTGGTACTTTCGACATTGTGTAATTGACTTATTCGATCAACAATGTATGACATCCAATGTCCAGGAGCAAATCCAATATCAAGAACTTTCTTGGTTGAAGGAGTGAGTATGTCGTATTTCAAATCAAGATGCTGAAGGCTGTTACGTGCAGCTATGGCCTGTTGTTCAGCTTCTTCTTTTCGGGAGAGTTTCTTTAATTTGTTGAATTGCTTGTATGGAGGTTGAGGCTTGGTGGTGGTGGTGGTGGTAGACTTCCACTTGAGATTGGCTGCAGGTGATGATGGTACCTGATAGATCACTGAGCTACCCAGTAGTAGTGAACGTGTGAATAATTCCGCATGATGTGCTTGCTTGGTGTATAACATGTGTTGGCATTCTTTGATGAAAGACGTTATTACTTTATGCGTATAAAAGGCTTCGAAGTTGTAGCAGTTTGTGCGGCTTGACGAATGTTTTTGTGTCAACCTGAAGTGAGTGATGTAGAGAGAGATAGAGAGAGAGAGCCGACGGAGACGAAGACTACAAAGTACCTATTCAATACTCATTAGAGCTCGAGATCCAGTTTACGACGTCTTTCACGTCACATGAGAATGGTTTTGAAGCAAACAGAGAGCATAATCAGAGTGTGCAATCCTTGAGATGCCTGATTGGTGCGGAACAAATATAGCATGTGTAGGAATCAATGTAAATGATGGATGGGGTGACGTCAAGTCTACTTTTCTGCAACACTATATCAAGACTGCAACTACTGGCAAGGAAATGGTGGTAATAGTGTCTTGATATTATGTAAACAGTCACAACTGGTCATGTGATTACCCTCTCTCTCTGATCTTTTTTTTCCTTTGGTCTGGCACAACTGGTAGCACCATGATAATAAAGTATGGGATACGATGCGCATAGTACTGCTGCTGCCAACTGCGCGCAGTAACAATTGAAAATTTTCCAAAAACCGCATCTCTCATATATCTGTCTTCTCCCTTCTTTCTTCTACATCCACGTCGAATCAATCACATTTACCAAATTAACTTTTTTTTTTGGGAGACGTAACCTTATTTAGCCAATCATGTCTAAAATCACCTCAGCCCACGTTCGTGAAAACGTCAAGAAATTGTTGGAACACTCCAACGAAACCAAAAAGAGAAACTTTTTGGAAACTGTTGAATTGCAAGTTGGTTTGAAGAACTATGACCCACAAAGAGACAAGCGTTTCTCTGGTACTTTGAAATTGCCACATGTTCCAAGACCAAACATGACCATTTGTATTTTTGGTGATGCTTTTGATGTTGACAGAGCCAAGTCATTGGGTGTTGATGCCATGTCTGTTGATGACTTGAAGAAGTTGAACAAGAACAAGAAGTTGATCAAGAAGTTGGCCAAGAAGTACAATGCTTTCATTGCTTCTGAAGTTTTGATTAAGCAAATTCCAAGATTGTTGGGTCCTACTTTGTCCAAGGCTGGTAAATTCCCAACCCCAGTTTCCCACAACGATGACTTGTACTCCAAGGTTACTGACGTCAAGTCCACCATCAAGTTCCAATTGAAGAAGGTCTTGTGTTTGGCTGTTGCTGTTGGTAACGTTGACATGGATGAAGATGCTTTGGTCAACCAAATCTTGATGGCTGCTAACTTTTTGGTTTCTTTGTTGAAGAAGAACTGGCAAAACGTCGGATCTTTGGTCATCAAGTCCACCATGGGTCCATCATTCAGAATCTACTAAATGCAAGAGATGTGTTCATAATTTTGTATTTTAGGTTTATTAGTCATTATCTATTGAGTTAGTTGGTGTCAAATGTGTAATATACAAAAAAAAAAATAAAGTCATCAATTTAAGAAGGAAAAGAACATAACGTAGGCTATTCGTAAAACTATAAAGAAAACTATCATAACTCTAACTGGCGACAAATCTATGCTTCTTGTCCTGCTTCTTGTTCTTTTTATTGTGCTTCTTATCCGACTTTGTTGGCAAGGAAATTGTCTTTTTATGGAACGGAGTGTTCAATTTACCTTCAACATTACCCATTGCGAAAAACTCTTGATCCAAATCATCACCAGCACTTTCCAACTTCGCTTGCTTGCCTCCATAGAACAATGTCTTTGCCTCTGTCGCACTCCCGCTACTCTCTTCTCCACTGCCTCCAATATGCATTGAAAAATTCAATTTCGAGATGTCTTTTTGTAAATCAAATTGATCAATTGGGATATTTCTAGCCTTCATTGCCTGCTCAATTTGTTGTCTTCTGGAATCAGGTAAATGTTGCAACGTGTATAATTCTTTGTTGAATTCTCTGCTCTTTTGCAAATCCAACAACTGCCATTCTCCATTAACAAGAACTGGAGGTGGATTGACGTAAAGGAGTTTCCCGTTGACATAATCTTTGAGAATATATCTGGCAGCTCTTGGCTCATCAGCAGCACCGAAACCCTGAGTCATATAACCTCTGGCTCTTGCATATGCATTAAGCAATTCTCTAGCAGTTGGATACTCTCCGTTACCACCATCTTCAACCAGTTGAATAGGTATATGTATACCATAGACTGCCTCAAGGAAAAACTTTGGTATTCTCTGACACACCAATGAGGTTGGCGGTATGTGTTCACGTAATTGATCAATTGGCAAAACACCATTACAAACGAGCTCGGCATTGGTGTAAGCAAAATTGGGGAATACCAAACCGGGACAATCACAAAGTATAACATCAGGAGTAAGATGAAGAGTCTGGAAATGCTTTGTTTTACCTGGTGTTGATGAAACTGACACCTTTTTGGATCCTATCAAAGCGTTGATGGTGGAGGATTTACCAACATTGGGATACCCAACAAGACCAATTTGCAACTTGCGATCTGGGAACTCGGGATCTACTTCAAAGCTTGGGGCAGAATCCATAAACAATTGCTCTAGTTCTTCGATTTTCAAAATTCTTACAGACTCGTCCATTTCGACGTCATCAAAAATCCTGTGGTCAACCTTATTGCCACCCACAGGTTCATGTTGTATCTGATTCTCGAGCTGCTCCGCTTCTTCTCTCTCCTTTTCCAACAAAGCATTGGCATTTGCAGCTGAAAAGAAAACGTAGTTGATATTCTTGGCTTTAAAGTAGTCAGCCCAAGCAACTCTTTGGTCACGGCTCAACATATCTGCCTTGTTGACAAGAAGCAAATTCCTCTTTTGGTGGTTTGCGTCATTACTATCATTAAAGCTTTCAACGTATTTTTCCAAATCGATTGATCTGAAAAACAACGGATTTCTTGCATCGACAATTTGAACCACCAAATCGCATCGTTCAACCACTCTCCACAACTGTCTCCACACTTCCAAGTTTCTCTCAAACGGAGTCAACAATAAGTCGTTGTTTTCCGTCAAGCTGGCCAAATCTCTTCTCCATGCCAAAAATGCAAGATTCTCCTGCCTTTCAATTTCCAACTTGCTTTGCTGCTTAAACCATTTGGGACGTCTAGGGATCGTCAATTTGTTTTCAAACATCATATGTTTCTGTCTCATTGCCAACATTTCATCCGTACTCAACAACCCATTAGAGTTGATTATATTTGTATTACCAACCTTGATGATCTTCACTTGCTGTCCTCTCTCGGCACTGAAGTCGGTGTCAGCCAATTGTGCTGTGCTTAAAAACTCATCCAAGGAATTCTCCTGCGTGACTGATCTCAACTTGACCCAGTTGGGATCTTTCTTGTCGGTTGTGAATCTCATTTCTCCATCGGGCAAATATTGCACTTCATTTTCTTTGGATCTTTGATTTGCTATGGTACGACCTAAACCTATTAGGTTTTTGTTCTTGTGGTGAACTGGTTTGGGTCCTTTAGGAGCCTTCCATTTCTTTTGCTCCGGATGTAATGACACTTTGTTATTAGAGTCCATGGTGGATGCAAACGAGCTTGATTAGTAAGTTAAAGGGGATGAGTAAAAGCGAGGTTTGAGTTGCAATTATTTTTTTTTCTTTCTCTCTCTCTCTCTCTCTCTCTCTCTCTTTTGCTTAGCGATGAGAGAGAGGAAAGATGAAGACGAACAAAGAAGTTGAGGAGCAAGAGCCAGAATAAGAACATTTTGAAAAGTAGTTTATTACTAGAGCTTGTCTGTCGTGGAATAAGCGCTAATTGCGCTAGATTTTTTCATGCTATGACTGTATATCTGCCAGTAAGGTATACTCGACTGTGGCTGTCTATTTCGTCATTATCGTACATTTGGGCAGCTCTATACAAGTGAAAAAGGGGAGGGAAGGAGGATAACAACACAATTGAAAGATAGGCCTAGATGTACTGAGATAACCACTTGAACGCTTCACCATAGCCTGATCTCATCACAACAGAAACCATAAACACTTCAATTGGTCTAGTACCTTCTGGTAATTTACCAGTATCTTTCCCAGTGGTATTGTACAATCCTAATGCATTCTTCAACTCCATTTCACCGCAAGCAGTTGGAACATCAATCTTGTTGCCCAAAATGACAAAGGGGACTTGACTCAACTCTTCAATTCTAAACAATGATTCCAACTCAGCCTTAGATTCAGCCAATCTGTCAGGGTCAGCCGCATCAACCAAAAATACAATACCATTGACTTCAGGAAAGTAGTCCTTCCATAATCTACGTGCCTGCTGATGCCCACCCAAGTCAAAGGTGGTGAATCTGACTGAACCAATGGCCAATTCTTCTGAAGTTGGATGTAAAGTAGGCTGTAAAGTGGCTAATCTGTCATTCTTCAACATGTGTAGTAAAGTAGTCTTTCCTGCATTGTCCAAACCTAGAAATAACAATTTGGCATGTTTGTTCCATAAACCTAATGACGCCAATACATCTTGGACTAGAATGAACTTGAGTTAGTATAAATTTGTTTTACTTTGAAATAGAAATGTGAATTGGTAAACAACGAATGTACATACACCAATCAAAAATCCACATAGTTTAAAGAGTGATTAAATAATACTTGTTTTGAATGAAACGAATATTTATCAATCTGGTTTTGCTGTTTGGTTTGATGAAGAAGGAAAAAGATGTTGAATCAATTTGAACAACAGAAATAAAAATGAAGTACTTGTATACAGGAACAGCGGAAAAAAACAGAATGAGAGACAAAGAGAGACAAAGACAGAGAAACAGAGAGGCAAAATCCTTCAAGGAGCCGCACAATCAATCTTCAATCTCATCTTGTGTCTTCGCCATTGTCATCTAATGACATGAACTAGTCTTTTATTCCCCATAGGATTTTATTCTAATGACACATCACTAACTGCTTTTTTTCTCTCGCTAATAAGATGCTCAGAGCTGTACAACATTACACCAAGGTCGTTTGTCAAACAAGACCGTATTTGAAGAGATTTAATTCAACCAGAATCCCAGATCAGGGCGACGAGGGCAGCTCTGCAATGCTGGAAAGGATGAAGCAGATACTAGAGGAGAGAATAACCAACACACTGTCCAACACAGCCCAAATTCGACAAATGAATCCTCATGTAAACAGTATTTTGACAGAATACGACTACGGGAACCCGGAGAAACAAAATGTCGACCATGCAAACGCTTATATCAAGAGTGAGCCGTTATTGGCACACAACAAGCACGCTAGAGACATTTACTATTCGAAACCATGGACGGGAACGGAATCCAAGTACGATGCTAACCTCAGAATGATTCTTGATCTGACCCCTAAACCAGTGAATGATCCCATGGCCACTTTTCAACCTAAACGAAAGATTTCAGTTGGTGATAAGTTGGCAAACGCAAGAGATGGCAGCCTAGACTACAAAATCAATAGAGACCCTGTAGACAAGGAAAAAGCGAAATTTAGGGAAATTTACAAGGAAAAGCTACTAGGTCCATCAATGCTACTCACAAATTCATCTTCGGTCGATTTTGTAAATAGTTTAGCTGGCAATCGTATCAATGCTGTGATTGACCAACAAACTGGGAAATTCAAATCGCCAGAGATGGAGAATGTCAGAGGCAAACCTTTGACACTGGAACATTTGAAAAATTGCACCGACACAAACTACTTTATGAATCAGATTTTAACAAAACAGGAAGTGTTGCCACCTTGGATTGAAACACAGCAAAATATAAACAAGTCAATAGAGCAATTTAGAGACGATTTGGACCAGTTGTGGTTCAAGTGGATCGTGAATGATTCTGTAATGAAGGGTATCGTCAACAGAGCAACCACTGTGGATCAAGTATTGGACGAGTACGAAAAGAATATTGAAAAGATCACTTTTGAAGACAATAAATTAGCGGAGACGGATCTTGCTTATGTTCAAGCCAAAGTCGACTTGTTGAATTCAGAAGTTAGGCACTACAATTTACAATGTCCAAGTGTCAGTGGGCATAAATTGAAGTTGGACCAAGAGAGGGAGATTAATCAATCTTATTGGAGAAGTTTGGAGAAATTCCCTACGATGATTGAAAAGTGGTTCAAGTTGCATAAAGAAGGACGAAAATCCAAACTAGTTGAGAACCCAGGTGCTGGAACTTCGAAGTTTTTCAAGGCGCTCAAAATTGGCGGATCTCCTGATATTCACGAGAATCGAAATATTGATACTAGTTTGAATATATGGCAAGCGGTCAAGGATGTTTTCAAGATGGCAAAATAATGAGTCCTGAGATTGGGTGGGGGACTACTTTGTGACCCACTTTGTATATACAATTTCAATTGATTTGCTATCAATAGATATCGACCATATCACGAACCTTGAAGGAATCTTTTTTAAAGTTCTTTCTTGCTTTCTGCGCGTGCATTAGCGAATTGGGGCTCCTACATTTTCTCCAAGGGTTGAAGCCCCCATTGTTATTGGAATTTGTGTTAACAGATTGAGACGGACTTGCTATGCTATACAATATACGACGCGTAGCTATGGAGAGATTCAAAGGGTGTATTCTGAGTGGTAGGAGGCTGGGGGGGGGGGGTTCTATAAAGTCACAAGAAAGAACATCCAACTCTGAGTTCAAGTACACTTTTTGAAGTTCAACAGCCCTTTTATTATCAAGCTCGCATTCAAACTTCCTATGACTGGTCCACTTGGTGTTGTCTTCGTAATGATGATACGCTATAACACAAGGGGGTAAATTTGGACTGAATACAGAAGCCGTGTCTAGAAACGTCATGCACCGACTACACTTCCGAGAATGCCACCAATTGATGCTAGCATTGGGGAACATGACACATAGGCGCGGGATATACTCTCTCCACCTTGATCTTCGGCGCACTAAAATCAACAGCTGTATACTGGTGTGGCGATACGAACACAAGGTATTTATGAGAGAAAAGAAGTNTGGTCAGAGCTCACATCTATTCCAAGCTGGACAAGGCTTGGATACTTTTCATTCATTTGGCCCTCGCAAAATAATTCACCGATGTGTGGCTTCAGAGATCCCTCAATGTATAGCTCCTCTAGTCTTGAAGTGTTGAAAATTTTGCTGATTGTACAGTGCAGCAGGTCCAAATTGAATTGACACAAAAATAATTTTCTCAATCGAAGATCCTGGTTTATAACTATGCTGTTTATCACCTTTCTTGAGTTTGCAATATATAAGGTTGACAAATTGGGCATCATATTGATAATATTAAAAGGTGCTGGCGTAGAAAAGTGTACCTTCAATTTTAGAAGCCTTTCTTTCATGTGCTGAGAGCACGGGCATGCAAAACATTTGAGTATAATACATTGAGTTCCGCGTCGGACTAAAGGTGACAGTTTCTTTGCAAAATGAATGGAAACCGAGGGTATACAAATAGTCATCAAGCGTACAAGTGCAACTCCAAATCAATTCAAGATTTTTTATGTAATTGAAATGCTTGAAAAGGGAGTCCAGTGAGGCAACAAAGTTTGCGACAATGTCCAAGCTTGTGATCTTCATATCACCATCCATCCTCGTTAAGTACCTCTCAAATGTTCTGGATGAGATAATTGTGTACTCATTAGTTTTTATGTTGTTGATATTCTTCGGGTATTTGCGTAATTGTTTATTTGGTTCTTTGTTGTCGTCATTTTTCAAATCTCCCGAACTATATACATGAATGTTTTTGTAAAGTTTTCCTTTTGCTAAAATGTACAACTTTGATTGCAATGGAGCCATGACCAATGCCTGGTGCTGATTTATGTTTTGGAAAACCATCTCTAGAACTTCACAAGGCAGACTTGATATTGAAACCATTTCAGTGGTTTTTGAAAACCCAAAATTTTGTGACTCGTGCCTGTCTCTTTATATATATATATATATATATATCTTACTTGTACCCTTGCTCTTTCCTTCTTTGGAACGATGTCTGGTTGAAAACTGGGTCCTCTACCTACACAAAAGCCGAAAACTTTATGCGCATTTTTGTTGTACTAAAATATAAATGACACAAAAAACATGAATTCGCAACTATCTCTCTGAGGAGACATACCAAAAGTTTTGGTATGATGATGGCATCTATTGCATACACAGTTATCTTCTACAACTCATTTACGTTACTGATATATATTAAGTAGTCGTCAACATCTTTATCATGTCCACTTCGCCACACAATCACCTTTTCAAAAGTTTAGGTATTGCCCATGCCATCAAGGCATCTATCAGAATTTTAAACCAAATTGATAGCAATACCTATAAAGACATAGGCAAAAACAAACAGGATTATTTTTTTTTTCATTACCATGAAACACGATCAAGGGATGAGTTAAAAAGGGACTTGGCGGCTGCTTACAGTGTTGGCGAAAGCGAGGCGGAAAACTTTTGCCTATTCGCCTGACAAATCCTGCAATTCGACAACGTATATAGTAAAAGGTTCAAGATTCTCCAAGTTCCGAGTTACAACCGCCTAATCATGGATATGTACAGCTACATCGAGAAACAAACAGAATGTCCCATGCAAGCAAATAAATTTGCTAAGAAGCTTATCACGTTAAAGCCATTACAGACCATTGCGATGTAATCGTTTAGGGGAGAAACAAAAAGACCAAGAACAAAAAAAACCAACCAGAAGTATCCCATCAAATTGGGTGCAAGTGGATTCGCGCACTTCGATCAAGTGCTACATTCCCACATGGAATGACGTAGCAAATTTTCGTTTGAATGGGTTGAATCTGGAAACAGAGTGCGCGATTTTACAAATTCCAGAATCACTTAGTTTTCAAAATGAGACTGAAATTTTCACACCTAGTTGACAAGCTTTAAAAAACTAGAGCATAAAGCATTTTCTCCCGTTACTCAACTTAACTGTTGAGTTAGAAAAAACTTTCAGAAAATACGGGAAGACATTAAGGTCTGATGTTTTTATTTGCAATTTTGGTCCTATCGAATACAAGCTCATCAAGTTTAAGAAAGAGATTGAGGAATTCGCGACAAGCCAAAAAGAGTTTTCCACAAATTGATGGACTACATTTTAATCACTGACAGTTCACAGGGATTCAGTCTTACACCCTTGTCATTTCTTGGAATGAAAATTTGTTTGCGTGAAGTTGAGACTAACGAGACAGCAAATGAATTTGTAACTGAGTATGGCATCATTGAGCACGATGACGATGATTCTATGAGTTTCTTTAGCTTCCTTCTTGGGTGGATTCAAAAATTTGACTCAAAATCTTTGACAGAAGATCAATTACAGGAATTCATAAGGATAAGCTCCAGTAACATCAAGTACGGCTCGGACAACCAACATGTTTTCATGACACATGTGAGTGAAGTTTCTTAAAAAAAAAGGTTTGTCATGATGTTGCGTTCTATTAACTCTTTATCCAAATAGCTAGTGAATTAATCAATAGTTCTTTTCATCCACGCCATTTCTAGATAGCCTTAGAAACAGCATATGCAATTGCTAGAACAATGACAGCAATCACAGAAAGAATCCAATGTATGCCCGTGACTTTCTTTGCGCTCCGTGCCGCATACTCCAAATTTTTGGCAAATTCATAACTAGTTTCACCACGAGAAAACTTCTCAACGGCACGATGACACCCATTGTCCCCTAACCTGCGTTTTATTTCATCATCGGTTTCATTGAAGTATCGGGTTATGGTTTTTGCCCACTTTTCATGGTCCCCAGGAACCAAAAACCCGGTAGCTTCATCAATATTTGTTCCATCAAAATTAACCACCGTTTCCAATGGTCCACCAAAGTTTATCGCCAAGACTGGCGTTTTGTAAAGCATACTTTCAACAGGAACAATACCAAAATGTTCTCTTCCAGGCGTGTACAATAGTAGTTCCGCATGCTTCAAGAGTGCAACCTTGAGAGACGATTTAACGCTGGGTAGGAACAACACTTCAGTTGATGGCGGCATTACCAAGAGTTTACCTCGTATGGTGAAATTGGTCATTTTCAAGTCATCACAAAGTTGGGTCAATTCTTTCAAATACTCTACATTTTCAACCACTCTTGCATCGTACCCGCCTGCAATGACCAATCTCGGCTTTCCTGGAAGTATCCGCTTCAGCTTCGCAAACGCTTTAATAGCAAGTTCAATATTCTTGGATCTCTCAAACCTGTTGATGGATAGGAAATACTTTGAGTTTTGGAAAAAATTGGTCACTTCTTGATCTGCTTTTATGGACTCCTCGGTCTCTTCAACGTTTGCATCAATACATGGATATATGACTCCAGGGTCGATGTTGCGTAAGTTTGTAAACGTTTGGTGAAAGATCCCTTTAGTGAAATGTGAATTAACAACTATTTGATCACTGCATCCAGTAGTCCACTCTTCAATGAAATCAAAGGGCACTCTGTACAAGCTCTTCAATAAACTGGTTCTTTTGGTAAGCAATTGATCAGGGAAATGACAATAGAACAAGACTCTGGCACTGGCCAGACTAAAGAAATTTAAAAACGGGATGCAAAAAGATAATTGATCAACAATGAAGAAATCATAGTTGTTGATATCACCCGAGATGATCAACACGAGCACCAAGTATAGTTGCCGCAAAATTGCAAATAGGATATGAAACCTTTTGTAAAACAGTGTGGGTAGGAAATCTCCGTGCACAATGACTTTCAATTGGCCAGAGCTAACTTCGTCAAAACAATGATTGAGATCGCAATGTGACGTATAAATGACTACTTGATTGCCCAATTCTTGTAAGCCCACCGCAGCGTCAACGACTAGTCTCTCAGCACCGCCAATACCTAGATCTGGGTGTATGAATGCAATCCCTCCTGGTTTTCTTGATGACATGGTGGGAAATTGATTGTTAGACTGTCAACTGTAGTATTCAGATCTCGATTTATTTTTTTTTTTTTCTTCTTCTTCTGCTTGTTCGTGTTCTTCTTCAACGCGTGGATATTTTACTATAAACTTACTCACTATACAATCGCTACTACTTCTTCTTCCTGTCCCCTTCTTTTGGCTTCTTCCTCCTCTCTAGCTATCTTGTTCTTCAACTTTTCTGCTTTCCTATCCCATCTAGTATCTACAGGGTTGAATCCCGCCTCCTCAGAACCCCAGATTGCCCACTCGGGCGTTGGTTTTATATAATCAACATCAACAAAGTCCTGACCTGACTCTAACAACTCAAAAAACTTGGGATAATCAATGTGTGTATGCCACACTCCATTGATTTTGAATTTTTCGTGAGCAATCAAGATACAGCACGAGTGGGCGTGCTCGGCAGCAATGTCGTAACCAAGATTCCTACTACGCAACTCCTCATTCAAGGTTCTGACAAACTCCTTACACTCTTCATAAAATGGAATGTTTTGCATCGTCAATGGGTTTCCATTACCGTTTGAAGATCCACAGAATGTAGCCCCCTTGATTTCAATTTGAGAAGGCAATGCACGCTCAACCATATCAGCATAACTCTTGATATCAGTCATGTTGAACCCCTTAACCAATGTCAATCTAAACACTGTTCTTTGGTGAGATTGTTTGGTTCTTAAAATGTCCAAGCAGGACATTAAACGCTCCCAGAAATCACTATTCAAAGGACGGTCAACTTTCTTCAAATCGGTCTTTGTTGGTGCATCAATACTCACGTATAATTGAGTGACTTTCGACAATTTGGCCAAATTATCCGGGTGTTGAGCATTACAAACCAAGAAGGAGCTGATATGCTGATTATGCAACATTCCCACAAATTCGTTGATGTGCGGGTAGAAAATTGGTTCTCCAACAAGTGACAATGCGCAATGCTTCACTTGGAATGCTTCTTGGAACCTATCCATTTGTATACCAGGAACACCTCTCATTTGTTTGATTTTTTGATAATGGCCTTGTAATGCACCCTCCATGACTTTCTCTGGTGGGTCCAACTCCCATCTCCAATTCAGTTTTGCAACTGGGTTGGTCCCGTGTCTCCAACAAAATACACACTTGTTTGAGCAGGCCAATGATGGCGTTGTTTCCATGCATAGATGTGATTTTATACCATAAAAGGCAAACTTGTAGCACGATCCTCTTCCTCTCAATGCTGATTTGGTCCATCTGCAAATCTTGACACCCGAGTGTGAACCGACAATTGTGTAACCTTGCTTTGTGAGGGTTTTGAATGTTGGTGAGTCCTTGGCAACCATTTGTTTCACTTCCAATTGTTGTGTTGATCTTTGGCCAGATTTGCGAATTATATCGCCCATATCTTCAACGTCAACCAATGTATTTGCATCATCACTATTGTCCTCCTTATCGCTATCATCAAACTCATCATCGTTATTCTCATCAATGTAAAATGGTTCCTCGTCAATCAAAAGCTCGGCAAAATTTTGAATCCATTCCTTTGCTTTTGGTTCACCTTCATACTTCATACACACCTCACCCAACGGGTACAATCTTCTGCCACCCAATTTTCCCAACCATTTATCAGCTAATTTCGCTTGGTAGCAAAACTTGTCGCCCAGCCAGCTTTCTGAATCGCCTAAGCCCAACACTGCAAACCCCAAGATAGATCTCAATGGATACTTGTCCACTCTGAAATCTTGGTAGGTGTCAATCAAATGTTCCAAAAAGTAGTCGATGGGGGAATCCGTCTCATACGAAGGCAAGACCAACACGTATATGTTCTTGGTGTTTGCGTCATCCGCTGTTGGAGTTTTCAAAAAAAACTTTTCAAGATCGTCAACATCGTCATCAAGGCTTAGCAACTTGGGCTCGTGGGGTAATTCCATCAATGATAATTTTTCTTGCAAGTTTTTGGCCAATCTTAGAGATGATCCAGTTAACGTGGTGTAAAAGATGTATATTTGGGACTTTTTGAGATCAACCTGAGACCTCGTCAATAAAGGTTCATTGGATTGCAAAGGTGCTGGTTTACTGGCTTTGATAATCCTGGGTGATCTTTTGGCACGCAGGCGGACAGTAGTCTTTGGGATGTTTGACGTAGTTGAAGGTGTAAAAGTAGTTGAGGTGAAGTCAACAGCATATATCGGAGACTCTGTAGCACTTTTTGAAGTCTCTGAGACCGGAGGTTTTGATGGGGGTGCTGTTGCTGTTGCTGTTGCTGTTGCTGTTGCTCCTGCTCCTGCTCCTGCTCCTTTTGTTGTTGCTGTCGCTGGTTTTCCATCAAGTTTGTATAAATATGACAAGATGTACGCAGATAGCACTATTGTCCATCTTCCACCATTATAAAGATACAAGGCAGCGCATACTGCAAAAATGATATCTCCAAAACTCATAATTTCCAACTACAGTTTGCAGAGATATGAAGTTGTAGCAGTTGAAAGTGTGGGTTAGTCCTATGGCTGCAATGTGTGAAGAGTAAAAATATTTTTTTTTTTTTCACTGCATTATCTCATTGCAGAAGGAGAGAGAGAGAGACAGAGAGACAGAGAGACAGAGAGACAGAGGATACTTTATTATCATACACTGTGATATATAGATTGGATAGAAGTGCATCAGATCACCACGATAGCAGTACGATAAATATACAAGAATTTGTATTGAAACATGACTGACTAGGTGCTGTAGTATAACCAATATGATACTAATATCAGGAAGAAAGGACCAAAAGTCCACCTTTATAGTACAATCAAGGATACGCTAATGAAACCTTCAGCACAGCTATTTGAAACGGGAATACACATTCACTCCTTCAACTGCCGTGACAACAAATAAGCTACCACCTCGTACAATTTGACTCTTTGTCATTATAGAATTCTCTCATTTTTGGTTCTTGCTCTAGTATCCAATAGTGATTCATCTGTATTGTTCAACTGCTCTTGTAGGATGTTTGATGTGTTGAAATCAGATGCAGGGTTAGTTGGCTGGTTAATGATTGTCGATTCATTCAGATTCGAAGGATGTTGTTGTAGCTGTTGCTGTTGTTGTAGCTGTTGCTGTTGCTGTAGCTGTAAACGTCTCTCTTCTAAGGATTCATCATAATCAAGTACATCCTCTGCAGATAGTTTAATGGTAGTTGCTTCTCTTCTAAGCATGGCAATATCTATTTAAGTTGTTGTAGTGGTATGCCTCTGTGTGTGTATGTGTGTGTGTGTGTGTGTGTGTGAAGTTGCAGAAATCAAATTGATTGATTGAATGCAACAAGAGAGAGAGAGAGAGAGAGAGAGAGAGAGAGAGAGACAAAAGTGCAAAAGTGCAAAACAGAAAAGAAAGAACCGGATTTTTTATTCCGGTACAGGATTGGGATTGGTAATAAATCTAATCAATCAATCAATCAATCTACACCGAGGAGACCAAGTGTCTTTCACTAGGCAGAGCCAAACTACACACTGTCTCTTGGATATATATCCATCATCGTTCAAGACAAGATAATCAATCCACGGTTAGGTCCTGACTGCACAAAAACTCACCACTTTAAAAGCCGTTTCGAAAAAAAAAAAAAAATACAGATCCAATTTGGACCCTTCTTCTACCTCCAATTGCAGTCAAGCCCCGGTATCACCCTTGACGTACACTTGGCGCTAATCAGGTCTCCGTATCACTGCAACATTTTTTTTCTTTTATTATCGCAACAGCTTAATAATGTCAACCAAAGTCGACCAAGTCATCACCTTATCGCAAGTAAATTCAATTCTCGACAATATCAATAATAAAAACAGTGAAACTTCAAACGACAAGAAACAGACAGTTTGGAAAGAGTTTGGCAACTACCTCGACAAGAAAGTGGATATAATTAGACCAGATAAGGAATCATCATCCACCAACGAAAACTATTTTATCAAGAACGCGTTCCCTGGAAGATCCTACTTATCCCAATCCATCGCTTACAAGATCTGTAACTCGTGCCAAAGACCAATTGGATTACCTAGCTTAAACCTGCACTATCAACAGTGTGTCGCTATGAAGCAAAAGAGACAACAAGAGCAAGCAGAACTCGCTGCAAGTAACTACAGCAACAACAACAATAATAATAATAATGATGGAAACGCTGCGAATGCTGTCAATAAACGCAAGAGAAAGAATGGAGTACTAAGTGAAATGGAGTATTCCTCGTCCGTGGATAGTACAAGAAACAACACGCCGGTACCTAATAGTGCAAATGACAACTTTGACGGGGACCTCAGCAGCAACAGCAATAACGGCAACTCCTCAAAACCCAAGAAGAAGTACAAGAAATCACAAGCACAAAAGGCTAAAGAAGCCGCCAATGCCGCTGCCGCCGCCGCGTCGCAATCTGGTACTCCAATTGAAAAGCCAGTGAAACGGAAAAAGAATACGGGAGGCGCAACAACGTACAATAAACGACAACTGGAAGCCGCTACAGCAGAGCTGACTCCACCCGTGCAAGCAACAACACCTACTTCTCAATCTGCAGCGCAAACCCAAAAAGCCAAAGCTCTAGCCAAAGCCAAGGGACCAGTTGACGTTGACAAACAGTGTGGTGTTGCATTGGCCTCAGGTGGGTTATGCGCTCGTTCATTAACATGTAAAACTCACTCAATGGGAGCCAAGCGAGCTGTTCTTGGCAGAACTCAGCCTTACGATGTGTTGTTGCAACAGTACCAGAAACGAAACCAAGCCAAAATCGCACAAAATCATGCTCTTGCAGCACAACGAAGAGAGGCGGCGGCGTTCCATGGTGAATGCGCTGATCTGATGTTGAATAGGGCCAATAAGGTCTTGGATCCGGACGAAGAGACGCATTTGGTGTTGGAGGGGTTGTCAAAGAATAATCCAATACCGTTGGAGCGCAAAATTATGATGCCGGTGCGGTACCGTCATCGGTTCTTGCAGGCAAGAGAATTTTATGCGAATGCGCTAATCATCTCAGCACAACATTCCCAACAACAACAGCAACAGCAACAACAACAGCAACAGCAACAGCAAAGTGGAGCCGGTGGCGAGCAGACGTTGGCGAACCAAGCCATATCGGGATCCATAGGTGGTTTACAAGGTCGGTGCGCATTGATCAATGTTGACGCGCCGCTGAATCCGCAACTGGACTCGCAAACACAACTGTTTAGTGCCATTCCCGGCGAGATATATCAGGTTCGGGCTCCATCAAAGGCTATTTTAATGACGGCGCAGCATAATAATTTGCAGCAGCAGGCGTTCCAGCAGCAGTATCTCAAGTATCAGCAACAGCAACAGGCACAGCAACAAATGTTGTTGAAACAGAGGCAGCAGCAGTTACAAATGCAGAGACAACAGCAGCAACAACAACAACAGCAGCAACTACTGTGATTGTATTTTCAACGATTATTAAATTTTGTAATTTTAAGAGATGTGACATTTTCAATATATACACCGTATATCTACTCCATTCATAACATCCTCTTCCCACTTTCGAATTCGCCTTTTTTGCTCACCTCGACTTACTCCGTGTTGGCCAATAAGGCTTATGTTTAGTAATCCAAGGATGTCGCAAAACTCCGTCCAAGCTCAATCTTTCACTTGGTTCATACCTCAACAACCGCCTGATCAAGTCAATAGCATCCAAATCCATTGCCGTCGTCGTCATCATTGCAGATGCACCGTCATTCGCTACTGATTTTCTCTTTATGCTTTCCTTGATATTTGCACCAACACCACCACCACCATCGCCTTCACCACCAGTGCGATCATTGGCACCATTGGGTCCACTGGGTCCACTGGGAGGCAAGTACTTTGGAAATCTTAAATCTACTTTAGCGATACGTTTATAAGTTGCATTCTTGTCAACTTCCTCAAATGGTGGCTTGCCAACGAGGAGTTCATAAATCAACACCCCCAATGCCCATATATCTACTGCTTTATCGTGTGGTTTCAGTTCAATCATTTCAGGAGGTAGGTAGTCCATTGTTCCACATATGGTATTTCTTCTATTCGATTGTTGGAGCGGCGGATGGGCACCACTAGGATTTTGCATGTGGCTTATATGGCTGCGATGCTTGTTATCCACTACTTCTTCTTCTTCTTCTTCGTCATCATCATGAACATTGTTAGGTAGGTCTTGTTTCCCTTCTTCATCTTGATTCTTCATATACACTGACCAACCGAAATCACTCAACTTCACCACATTATCCAAACTCAACATGATATTCTCCGGCTTGATATCCCGATGAACAACCTTTTTTTCATGCAAGTATCGTAATGCCAAAGTCACTTGATATATGTAATGGCTCGCTTTAACATTGTCGAACCGCTTAAGCTTGCGCAATTCCTGATACAACTCGCCATACAAGCTGAATTCCAAAACTAGATACACATTGGTATCATCATGGAACCACGTATGTAAATGAGTGATGTTGACGTGGTACAATGAAGATTGGATTTCAATCTCTCGTCGGAAATTGCGTTCTAGTTTCATTGACGAAAGTTCCTTCTTTGACATCACCTTGAGCGCAACTAGGTATCCTGATGGTTTGTGTTTGGCACAATATACTTTGCCCAATTTGCCCTTGCCTAAAACTCTTCCGATTTCAAAATCATCAAACTTGTAATTGGGTGCAGAAGGAGGCGGCGCGTCGGTGTTGTTGTTGGGAGGATAATGAGTTGATAGTGATGGAGATTTGTTATAATTCAGTGTGTTTGATTTGTAGTTGTCCTCCGCTGGTGATTCAATAAACGGTGAAGATGAGGAATATGAATACGATGAAGTACTGTGGTGTGTTGTTGTTGCTGCTGAGGCTTCTGTGCCGCCCTTGGAAGAAGAGGACATGGGGGTGGCTGATGGTTTGTGAGCAACTCTTTTCGAACTAGGTGTAGTGGTCAGCATGCTCTTGTAACTTAGGGATGTGCCATTTGTCAGACGCTCCTCCTCTCTGTTGCCAAGATCGGAAACACTTCTCATTGGAGTTGGTGAAGTTTGCTCGTTTACGCGTTTTCGATGAGGATATTGGCCGTATTTGTAGCTCTGGCGTTTTTCAGAAAGTTTTGGTTTGGCCACTTTGTACTCGTTGGAGTGGTAATAAGGTTGACCAAGATGGTGATGATGGTGGTGATGATGATGATGTTGATGATTGTTTGTGATTGAAGTCAACGGCATTGATTTGTGGTCAATCTTGAGATCATGAGAAGGCATTTCAAAGGTGAAAATAGCTCTGCCAATGGTGTTTTTTCTTTCCTTGTGATACTGTAATATTTGTAACTCTGCTTTGATACAACAATGGTGGTGATTGCAGCGTCGTGCTTTCTCTACTGACTCCCGCGCGGATACTTAAAGTGTGCTTGTGTGTGTGCTTGTGTATGTGCTTGTGTGCGTGTGTGTGTGTGTGTTGATATAACGTTTCCTTTTGTGAAGGAATTTGTTTTCAATTTGGTAAGATGTACACGACCTAAATTTTACACGCGAAAACGATTAGTTTTGCAACCACCAACTGTTTCAAGAGTCAGTCATCCATGTTGAGCTCCGCTGCACTTAAGAAGCTAGATTTAGTCTCCCAAAGTTAGTGAATATCTTAAACGCGGTGTAATTAGATGTATATTTTGAAAGACTTTCTTGAAGAAATTTTGGTGTCATTCCATTACAAAACTTTCTTTCAACACAACTAAATATGGCTTTTAGGTATCATAACTAGAGTACATAGTTGCAAGAAGCAACTAATGGCACCCTTCCTAACAAGAGAGTGAAGCAACTCTTCAAAGTGTAGTGAGAGTATTCCGACAACAGTGTAGAGTAACAAAAACAATCACGTGCAGTTCAAAAGTAAGAAGTTTTCCCTCGGCAACAGAAAAATATTTTCGAGACACTTTTGTAACTATGTTTAGGTAAGAGACTACTAGTACTAGGTATTGCACGGCTGTGTGTTTCATCAAGGATCGACGAGACGAGCCCATCGGTACTCTTTGTTCAATGCTTCACGAATGTACGTATTGGGAGGAAAAATTCTTACCGCAAGAAACATAATCAACATTACACGTGATGTGTGTTGAGGAGTAACAAAGGGATCCAGCTTCGCGTCTCATTTGGATACATTCTCGACTCGTTTTGTCGTCTTCATCTTCTTATGGTGCATGTAAGTTCTTAGACGATGCATCTTAAGCTGTAATGTGTTTGCAAATTGTGAATATGTATGTATGTATGTATGGTTATTGTCGTATGACCTCTTCTAAAAAACTAGTATGCGTATATGGTTTGTGTAACAATATTCAGCTGTTACGGCTGACTGTTTGTGTACACAGAGTGCACAGAGTACACAAACAACTCGTCTTCATATAAAACACGTACAAAGGTTATCAACAAAAGTTGGCGACAACCAAAAGCATTGAATGCATGTATATAACTAAAACTAATGGTTGTGCAAAGCTACAAGTGGCTCTATTGTGCATTACACGATATACTTTATGAAACCAAAAAATGATCACATGACAAATAATAAACTTAACGAATTATTAGCTATGAAAGACTATATACTCTAAGTACACTAGTGAAATGATTATGTAAATCTCCTCATTTTCAATAGTTGTTACTCTTTACTTTACTCGTATTTATGAGATATCAAGACTTATATCTATACAACTTTGTAAGCTTATATCTGGTAAAATTGTGTTTATTTGTTTGTATTTATTTTTGTGTTTGAATTGAGTGAGAATGATCACAAACTCAATATTACACACACACACACACACACAAAAAAACCCCCTCCTTCAAACCATACACGTATATATCTCTCTTTTATTTTTTTTTTTGTTTTTTTTTTTTTTAACATTCCTTAAATATGTATGTAGATAGATATACTCTTTAGAAATCAGGCGTCTAATTCTTTTTTCAAGAAACATATTATTGATATCACAATAACAAGGACTAAAACACATATGTAACTAGGTAATGCACGGGTAAACAATCTATAAAATATACGTCACGGTTTTTTTTTTCTTCTTCTTCTTTTGTTTTAATAATAGAGAAAACCACACTTTTAATTAGCCCTGTTAATCTCCACTGCTTTTGTTTTCGTCTCCTTCGGGATAAAAACAGATGCATAGAAATTGAAGGAATCATCTCTTTTTCTTTAAAGATTACAATTTTAGAATCCACATAAACTAATTGTTTTCCTCCCTCGACTCACCTCCCTCAATTTACACTTTCCCTTTTCCTTTTCCTTTTCCTTTTCCTTTTCCTTTTTCTTTTTCTTTTTCTTCCTTTTTACTGTTTGAAGTCATATACCCAGATTAAACATACTTAGAAGACTGATCCAACTCCCAATCCCCAACCCCCATTTTCTCCTTCCTCCTTAACAAACTACAACACCGAACCACAATGGCTATTAAAGACAGAGTAAAGAGAATCTCAAGAGTGTTTAACCCTGATTCAAAAGAGGCTAAGACTCACAAGACCACTAATGAAACTGGAGCTACCACTGACGCTACTGCTACCACCGCAGAGCCAGTTGAAGTTTCAAAGACTGACGACGCTGCCGCTGCTGAGCCCCAGGCTGGATCCGAAGCTACTGACGCTGCTACTCCTGCAGCTGCTGGTGAAGAAGTAGTTGGACAAGAAGAGACTGTGACCGAGCCAGTTACTAAACTGAATGGTGATGGCATTACTGCATACGCAGATGCAACTAAAACAGACGAGGCAGCTGTAGTTAAGGATACACCTGAAGTTGCACAAGCATCTTCAACTACTGCTACTGCTGCACCAAAAACTGAAGCTGATGTTAATGTTGATGCAACTGGTGCTGCCGCTACTACTACTACTACTAGCCCTGTTGAAATCACAGAGGGAACGCCTCTTGAATTGAGTGACAATGGTAATGGTGCAACCACAGCTGAGCCTGCCGCCGCCAAGGATACTGAACCAATAGCAGAGCCAGTCACTACTGAAGAAGCCAAGACTTCTACCTCGAACCAGACCAAGAAGTCTAATTTCTTCAAGAGGTTCTACAGCAAATTCCAAAAACCAGTGATTGCAAAGTAAGCAAAGATACACTGCGCGAAATTTCTTTTACTATTGTTGTGGACTTGTTTGATAGGAGCAAGGTCAGTTCAGTTCAGTTCAGTTCAGTTCAGTCTGTCTTTTTGGCCGCGGCTGCACGGCTTGTCTCCTTTTCCTATAGCCTCTCCTCTTTCTTTCTTTCCTTGTTATATTGAAGTGTCTATTCAATTTACTCCATTGTATAGTATACAATGTGGCTGTTTCTACTCTAATTACAGTGTTTCTAATAATAATAATAATGATAATAAAATAGTAACCTTAGATTTGATTCAAATGGGAATTAATAGGACAGTCTCGCGTGAAATCAGCTCCTCTGTTGTGCATTATAAGATCTTTTATTCTGCAGGTAAGAGACAACCACGAGTAACTTGGTCAGAGTACACCCTTTTCTTTTATGAATAGACGTGAGATGGCTGTAAAAAATATCCGATTGTGGATAAGCCCACATATACACGTGACTAGCTACCCTGTCACCGTAAAGGCAAAAAAAAGAAACTTTTAGGATATTTGTGTGTGTGTGTGTGCATAATAAATTAAGAAAATAAATAATAAATCAATGCATAGACTGTTATGTTTATCTGTCTGTGCTTGTTCATTGTAATTCTCTAGGCTATATACTAAAGAAGTATCTATTGGGGTTATAGGGTGGTTGTATTATCAGCTCATCTGAAGCATAATTGCTCTAAGAGATTGGATTATCAGTAGTGTGTTGTGTGGTGTGTCTATGTTTAAGAGAAAACAGCAAAAGAAAATAAAAAAAAAAAATTGAAATTAAAAATTTTTTGGAAACAATTACACACCCCCCGGATACACACCCATTCTTTTTTTCTTTTTAACAATTACAGCTGGTATTGAAACATCATCCTTATCCATCGGATTAACCAACCAACTACTGTAGTCATTACTATTACAGATATCTTGTCATTTACTTTACAGAGCCAGAAAGGGTGTGTTGCAAATTTGACCGTCACACACACACACACATCATTAAATTTTTTTTTTGGTTGTCAAATTTTTTTCTTCTTCAGAGACAGAGAGAGACAGAGAGAGAAAGAATCATCGTTTCATAAACAACAAATCACTCGCACACAACTCGCACACACTCGCACACACACACTATTACTAGCAACTGCCTTATCAACTCAACTTTAAGAGCAACACATCACATCATATCGCATCATTACTATACAATACATCACCATACGATCAATCCATCAACTCCAAGGATTATTAGATAAGACCAGGCAACAGACACACAAGTCACACACACACCATATCGATTAAGACAACAAACAAAAATTTTGATTCATTTAGATCATCAACAATACCCGCAACCGCAACCGCAACCGCAACCACAACAGCATATATATATATATACACACACACCACTCAACCATGGATTTGAGAGTAGGCAAAAAATACCGCATTGGCCGTAAGATTGGTTCAGGATCATTTGGTGACATTTACTTGGGAACAAATATCATATCGGGCGAAGAAGTTGCCATCAAGTTGGAAAACACTAAAGCCAAACACCCACAATTGGAATACGAAGCAAAAGTCTATAAAGCATTAAGTGGAGGAGTAGGTATACCTTTTGTGAGGTGGTATGGTACTGAATGCGACTACAACGCCATGGTTATAGACTTGTTGGGTCCTTCGTTGGAAGATTTGTTCAACTACTGTAACAGAAAATTCACCTACAAGACTGTTTTACTATTGGCTGACCAGTTAATATGTCGGATTGAGTACATACATGCTAGATGCTTTATCCATCGTGACATCAAACCAGATAATTTTTTGATGGGTATTGGAAGACGAGGATCTCAAGTGAATGTGATTGATTTTGGTTTGGCCAAAAAGTATCGTGATCCAAGAACGCATTTACACATTCCGTATCGTGAAAACAAGAATTTGACTGGTACGGCAAGATATGCCAGTGTTAATACACACTTGGGTATTGAGCAAAGTAGAAGAGATGATTTAGAAAGTTTGGGGTATGTGTTGATTTATTTCTGCCGTGGTTCATTGCCTTGGCAAGGTTTGAAAGCAGCTACAAAGAGACAAAAGTATGACCGTATCATGGAAAAGAAGATGACGACGCCAAACAACATTTTGTGCAAAGGTTTACCTAGTGAGTTTTTGGATTACATGAACTACATCAAAACATTGAGATTTGATGATAAACCCGATTACGCATATCTCAGGAAATTGTTTAGAGACTTGTTCAAGAAGGAAAACTATCGGTATGATTATGTTTTTGATTGGACGTTGTACAAATTCCAATTGGAAAAACAAAGGGCTCAGGGTAAATTAGCTGATGGAGATAACAATAATCAGGAGAACAACGATCAACAGCAAACACCACAGCAACAACAGCAATCACAACAAACACCGCAACCACAACCGCCACAGCAACGGAGTCAGCAAGTACAGCAACAACAACAACAACAACAACAAGATGCACAAGACCAACAACAACTTCAGGACTCTCAGCATCAGCAGAAAAATTTTGCTGACCCCCGCTATCAAAACCAAAAATCCATGTATACACCAAATCAAACATACCATGCTGCTGCCCAAAAAGTACCACCACCAGCTCAACCACAAGCAAATTCAGGCAATCCAGCATGGCTTTAATACGATAGGGCAGAGTAGCAGTAAGTGCATTTGCTATTCAAGAATGCAGATAGCGTATAGCGTCGCTATTCTTGTGTAAGACTGGGCTTTGGTGTTGATTGGCTCTGGTGTTGATTGGATTCGGTGTTTCAAGAGGCACGCCACCGCCGAGTTGTGCTGTTGTGGCATATGAATGCTAAAGACTTGCTAGAAAGCAAGCGCTTGCTCAGCTGGTTACCTACTATACTATATTTGCAACTTCGAATACTCAGATATGCTTGCACAAGGTTTCAGCCGCAATTGCACATACTTCTCGAAGGTAGATGGGTATTGAGAGAGAGAGAGAGAGAGGGCGTAGTTGCTTGCCGTCACCGTATGCCAGACTTATGGCTCTTCTACGTGTTTGTGTGGGCATTGCATTGTTTCATTCGTAAACGACCAAGAAGATAACCAGCGTATCCTTACGCTAGTCGGACAACGATGCTGAGGTTGCGATGTTGTGATTTTGATAGATGCTCGTACATATATACATATAAAATAGTGTAAACTATACTATGCTTCAATTCAATTGAGAATACCCATTTCATTCAACTCTATAAAGGTGATGTCCTACTTTTTCGCTTCAGCTTTGGCTGCTTTATCGATATAGTTATGCAAGAAATCAAATATCGTCACTGATCCAGCACCACCACCACCACCACCAGCAAAAGTCTTTCCATTCTTTCCCGCAATTGCATCTCCACCTTCCTCATCGTTATCAGCACTTGGAACCCGATAACTATCAATATACCCAAAGAACCCATAATACACATTCTCCTTGACCTCCTCATCATAAATCTTGTCGTAAATATACTTCATTTTAAAATCAGCCATTTCGTGCTCGTACGCACTAAAATCAATCGCATCGTATGCGTTATCGCGCAACTTGTGATTGTAGGCGTCAAACACGGGGTTTTCCAACAACAACCCCAACGCGGGGGCTTTGGGCACATTGATCCTCGTGGGCTCAAATGCATCAGTAATCAAGCCCAGTGGCAAATCGCAACGAATGACTAGCGTGGCCATGCAGATCATTTTACGAATCTGGTGGAGCATGAATGATTGGCCGTGGATTTTGATCGAGATCCATTCGGTGTTGTTGATGACAAATGGGTTGGAGATTGTGGTGTCGATGATGTATCGGTTGGATGAGGTGTCCTTGTACGTTTTGCCAATGGTGAAGTTGTGGAAGTTGTGGGTGCCCTTGTATTGTTGCATTGTTTGTCTGAAGCGGTCGAGACGCGATGGTGAGATTCTGTAGGCTCGACGGGTGGCGTTTTCTATTTGTTTAACTTGTTTGGCGAGACGGTAAAGGGGGATGTCTTGAGATGTGTTTGGGTCTTGTGGTGTTTCATTAGCGATATTGGTTGTCACATTGTCGTTGTTGGTACTGGTGCTACTTTCTTGTACACTCGATTCAGGATTAGGCGTAGCTTGCGCTGCTTTGTTCTCTTGTTCATACATTTGTGCAATGGCGTCCAACTGATCTTGCGTAAAACCGGCCTCTCGGACTTTGTCCTTCATCAACTCCCAAAACACCTTGCTTTCACCACCATCATCAACAAACAAACCAGGATGGTTTTCCTTACTCTCCCTAATCAACTCATCCAACTGCGAACCAGGCTTGGGGCTGAGCAAGGAATAAGTAGGCAACAAATACTCATACACTCTCGACGAGCACATCTTCCTACAATCAAACCCCTTTGTGGTACGCTGAATACCCCAAACCCGGATCTGATCCGGTAAATGCTCATTAATCTTGGCCTTCAAATCAGGGTCCTCGATAATCATCTTTAGCGAAACGACATTACCGGCAGCATGTACACCTTTATCTGTCCTTGCTGTTCTCTGAAACCCGGATTTCTTCAAGTCAATTGAGTTTTCCAACGATATGGCACCGGCTTTGTACAATGCCTCGTAGAAGTCCTTTTCAATTGTCTTGACACCAGGTTCATTTTGAATTTGGAGCCCGTTGTATCCCGTACCGCAGTATCCTATCATCACGGCACATTTCCGTTTTGGTTTCCGTTCGGATTTGGGGATGGGGTTGCCGTTGTCATCTAACATGGGAACATATTCACTAGAAAAAAGGGTGCATAGTTAGTATTTAGTTGTGAGATGCACGCCACGGTCATGTAAATGTAGTGGGGTGTATTGGTCGTGGACTTACCTACGATTGTTCATATTTCTGTCTGTTTTGCCTTTCTTTGGAATTTTGCAACCTGGCGCCAACTTGCGCTGACCTTGTAGTTGCAGTTGTTGTGGAAGAACCAGCTGAAACAGCAGGCTGCGGGCTATGAGGCTCTTCCAAAGGCTGTTGTTGGGATCCTTGTTGCTCAATTTGGATATTATCAGACGTGTCCATCTTTGCATTTATTCAGTAGTGAGAGACCAGTTGTATATAGTCAATGGTGTCGAGTTGGTGAAGATTTGGGAAAGTGTTTTTCTATTTATTTTTTTTTTTTATTTTTTTTTTTCGTAACGAAGGATGGGCATCTCTCTCTCTCGACTGAAAAAAAAAAAAATAGAGAAAATAATGAGAACAGAGTAGACTTTCACGGGGAGAGAGATCATCATCATCATCTTCATTATCTTATAACAGCCACGCTCAGTACATCTTGCTATTCTTTTTCCGCCAATGAGACCATTAACAGAAGAAGAAACCAAAGTCGTGTTTGAAAAACTAGCCAACTACATCGGCCGCAACATATCTGCCCTCATAGACAATCCCGAAAACCCGCATGTTTTCCGATTACAAAAGGATCGAGTGTACTACGTGTCCGAACAAGTTGCCAATTTCGCCACTTCAGTATCACGTCAGAACCTAATGTCATTGGGCACCTGTTTTGGCAAATTCACCAAGACTGGTAAATTCAAATTACACATCACTGCCTTGCCCTATTTATCACAATACGCAAAATACAAGATATGGATTAAACAAAATGGTGAGATGCCGTTCTTGTATGGGAATCATGTTTTGAAAGCGCATGTTGGGAGGATGAGTGATGATATTCCTGAACATGCTGGTGTTATTGTGTATAGCATGGGTGATATCCCTTTAGGGTTTGGTGTTAGTGCTAAGCTGACGCATGAGGCGAGGAACGTGGCTCCTACTGGTATTGTTGCGTTTAGACAGGGTGATATTGGTGAGTATTTGAGAGAAGAGGATACTTTGTTTACGTAGCGCGAGTTAAAAGACGATGCCATTAAATGAATATGTGTTTTCTCTATGTACATTGTTGATCTCTTAATAACTGATCAAGTTGTGTTTCAATATTCCGTATGGGTTTCCTTGTGAAACGACAAAACTCGACTGCACTAATTTTTCAAATTGCAATTCAGGATCAATTTCTTGTTCAACAACTTCGGCTTGGTCGTCATTGAATTCTTTCTTGTGGAAGTCTTGTCTTGTTATCAACACTTGTTGATCCCTCCAAAATGATAACAATGCACGAACTTCATCTTTAGACAAGGGGGAAACTTTGACAGGCTCTATTCCTCCATTGGATGCCAATCTCTGCGATACTGATATATCCAACTTTGGATACTTCATGTATGGATCGTATTCGTCATGAGGATATACCGCCACATGGGTTGTCTTTCTAGCAGGTGCGAAATCACACGATTTGGCCAACAAGACTCCACCTTTAGCAAAACTCAATTCGCCGCTGGCTGCCTTCAAGATGAAATCACCCAATTCAAATTCGCTTATGTGAATGGGTTTGAAATCTGGTGAGCGATATTGAGTTGTTGAAAAATCAGCCAATGCATTGAAATCATCAACTGATAAGATAACAGGCACCGTTCTCGAATGTTGTTTCAATTGGTTGATAAAGAATTGGAATGCCGTTGTTGGCTGACCTTTGTTGATTTCTCTATTTTGTGAAAGGTAATCGTACAAAGAAGCTTCACCAGCTTTTAAATTGTACTCTTGTTTGTCTTGGTAAAACTTAACATCTTGAGTTAATTTGAGTTTTTGGAAAACGTCCTTGTTGACATTCAAGATCTTCCTCAACCATCTCTTTGTGGCCATTGGTTGCTGATACAAGCCCAATTTATTGTTTCTAAAATAGTCAGAGGATCCATTTCCTATTATATCAGCCGAGTGCAAGTGTAATATAACAACATCATTTTCGAATTCCTGGAGTGATAATGCCAATGCCTGGTTCACCAAAGTAGACTTTCCACTGCCCTTGATCCCATCGATATATTTACGATTGGTTTTGGACTCATTTGTTAAATTTTTAACAAAACTGTCATAAATTTTGACAGTGTTGGAAGTGGTCAACGACACTGGGTTTCTAAACATTTCGTGATGTTGAAACTTTTTAAATGCTTGGAATGTGCGCAACTTCTCCTCGATGTCAGATGGATATACAGTGATTGTTGATGAACTTAAACAATCCTTACTCAATGGCTCAACATAATCCATTGGAGGTGCCAATTTTTCCAAATTTAATTGTTGAACGGCATCTTTGAATGGGTGATGGGTTAATCCAGTAGATTTCTTGACTTTCTCCTTTTCCACCACTTTCCTTCTTAAAATCTGTTTCGATTTACCTTCCTTTTGTCTTGGTGTGGCTAGAAGTTGGGTTGTGGTTGTGAAATTGTGAGTCGATATTAGCAGAGTTGAGCGGCAGCTGGTAAGCCCCGTGACCCTGGTGGCCCTGGTGGCCCTGGTGGCCCTGGATAAATTGGCCGATAATCTCAACATGGTTAACCGGTGGCTGTTGTTTTAGAATTAGCTGTCACTCCTCTAATCTCTACGTATAGAGAGTAGTTGAAAATTTTTTGGGCTCGTGCAAATTGGTAATGAGTACACTACCCGCATGATTTGGTGGAAAAAAAAAAATTTTTTTTCATTTTTTTTTCATTTCATCACTTTCGTTCCAATATTGTTAATCTCTTCTCTACTACTCATCACATACTTGAGTTACTTTTCTTCTTCCCATTACTACTTTAGTTTGAGTTTTTGTTTATTTTTATTTCTTTTTTCCTTTCAATGTACTTACATTCAAGTCCTATTCTAGCATGTTTTGGAAGTTGATGCTAAATGGTGCCTCATTTCCAGTACCAAAAAGTCATTGTTATCACTTCCAATTGAGGTGTTTGTCGAGGTATTCGTCGAAAGTTGCTCTCTCAAAGAAAAATTTACTCAAGACAAGGCAAAAAATACGACAAGAGTCGAACAAAGAGGAAGCTGAAACTGATGGAAAGTCCAAAAGGGGACTTATTTTCGAGTCTGGCAAGTTTTCTCAACTACACAATGACTTGAAAACACCCATTGATTCAGCTGAATCGAAAATTGACAATTTTGATCAATTGAAGGTTTTCCCATCGGTACGGGAGGCAATGATCAAGGAAATTAGGTCTCAGTACAATCTTAAAGGACCTCAACATGCATCACTTGATGAGATCAAGATTAAACCCACGCCAGTTCAAATTTCTGCAATCCGTAAAATCAACCAAACGAGAAGAGTTGATAAGAAGTTGGAAGAAATGGATGCAGGAGAACGAATCTTTTACGAATTGAAACATGAGAATGAGTTGAAAAAGACTAAAGTTTTCACAGTTGCTGCTGAGACGGGGTCAGGCAAGACCTGGAGTTATCTTGCTCCATTATTATCGAAGTTGAAAGAGGATGACTTTAATTGGTTCAAAGACAACACCAGAAAGTATGAGCTATTCAAGAATTCAGAGCAAGTAAGGTCGATCATCTTGGTACCTACTCATGAGTTGGTTGAGCAAGTGTACCAAGTGCTTAATAGAGCCAACAAATTCCCGTTGGAGCATGAAAATGTCGCGCGTCAGTACCAAGATTTCCTTGAACTACCAGAAAATGCCACACTTGGATTGTCTGTGATGAAGTTGTCCCACGGGGATCCACCAATTTCATTATACAAGCAGTTGCGCAACCATGGTAAGGTTGATGTCTTGGTTACAACGCCAGCTAAAATCACGGGGTTTTCCAAATTGGAAGCTATTGATCGTCCATTCAAAATTTTCAAAAGTGTGAGATATTGTGTTTTAGATGAAGCGGATACGTTGTTTGATCCCTCGTTTTTGAAAGATACCACTGCTGTGGTTAAAAATTTCCCCAATTTACTCGACTTGATTTTGGTTTCAGCTACAATCCCCAAAGAGTTTGAAAAGACATTGTCGAGGTATTTTCCTGATGAGAAGTCAATGATTCGAGTATCTACGTCGTCATTGCATAAAGTACCTCGTAATATTAAAGTTATGACTTTGGATGCCGATTTGCCTCCGTATAATGGATCAAAGCCAAGGTGTTTAGCCCAAGCCATTTATGCTATATCAAGAGATGGAACTGAACCCGATCATGTGAAACGTATTATTGTTTTTGTGAATGAGAAGTCGGAAGTCGATGGATTGGTGGATTTGATGATTTCCAAATACGGAATTCGTGAACAAGACATACATGGTGTATCAGGCAAGGTTAAAGTTCAAGATCGTCGGGATTTTCTCGAACCGTTTTTGATGCCGGCACAAGTGATCAAGCAGGATTTGGATGGGAGCAAAGTTAAGATTTTGGTGACTACTGATTTGTTGGCTAGAGGATTGAATTTTATTGGGATCAAGAATGTGATATTGATGGGCTTACCTAGAAGCTCAGTTGATCTTGTACATAGATTGGGAAGAACGGGAAGAATGAATCAACTGGGCCGTGTTTTCATCATTGCAGATAAAAAGTCCAAGAAGTCATGGGTGAAGGGATTGGGTAATGCCATAATCAGAGGAATCAAAATAGGTTGAAAAAGAAGGTATGTGTATGTGTGCTGAAATTGTTCAAGATGATGATTCATAGACATTTTTTTTTCAGACGTTAGACTTCTGAGTGAATTATGCGGAAGACGTGTCAAGATTACTGATTGAAGATGGAATGTTGCAAAGTTACAATTACTAACAAATCAAAGCAGGCAGGCAAGGACAAGGACAAGGTTTTTTTTTTACGAAGAGATGTTTATGATAGGTATGTGTGTTTGAATGCTATAGCCAGAGCTGTGATTGCTTAACTTTCTTTTTCATGATGAAACACCAAACAGACCAAATTTACGAACGCTTGACTTCCTACATTTATGTCATGGGGAAAAGTCTACATTTAGTTATCTGATATAACAAAAGGAATAACATGGCATTGCATAGCTAGCACGTCACTGAGTTTTTTATACTAACAACAAATTTTGCAGATTAACGATTTCAATACAATACGGATTAAATTTTGGGAATGAACAGCTGATCTGTCATTGTAGAGTTGAGCGTGACCGTCTCTACCCTGGGAATTAATTTAATACTTTACTCCTTTTACAGTGTACTGATATTTATACGCCCCAGGAAAATCAAACAAAAAAGAGTCAAGCGTATACACTTTATATTTGAAGGAGTTTTCCATTCCTCTTCAAGTATTGGAATTAGCTTGACACAGATTACTAACGCTTTTCTTATTTGCATAGGTTTTGTAGAGTAAAGGAAG